>NC_042985.1:4126763-4166763 GCF_901001165.1 Salmo trutta
GTGAACTGTCCCTTTAAAAATGATAGCTCATCCTAATCCAGCAACCTGATGGAACCAAAACCACCACATGTGACACAACTGAAAGGAAGGAAGAGGTTTACTCTCTCTTCAAAAAGCATGCACTGTAGTTGTTGGAGATGAGGCCAAAATGTCTCCTTCGTATCCCTGTTATCTCTCCCCTCACACTGTAGCGCCCCTGGCTGTGTGCTAGCTAGTGATTGAGCCCTGTGAAGCTTGGCCCAGTGGCATCTTCATCTCCCCCCACAATCACCATCAAAAGGACAGCTTTCCTCCTCTGGTGCTGTCCCAAGGTGCCAATAACACACACACACATACACACACACACACACACACACACACACACACACACACACACACACACAGTGACCGATGAGGCTCCATCAGCAGGTTGAGAGGCTGTTTGTGTCACAGAGTCATCCAGTGGTGATTTTAATGGGTCTCTGCTCCATGTTATTGATCTTCTATTGGCTGGAAAGAGAGATGATCTCCTCTAGCATGGAGAGACAAATGATGTGAATCAAATGTGTTGACTGGACTGACTCTCCAGATTACTGATAAGGATGTGAATCAAATGTGTTGACTGGACTGACTCTCCAGAGTACTGATAATTATGTGAATCAAATGTGTTGACTGGACTGACTCTCCAGAGTACTGATAATTATGTGAATCAAATGTGTTGACTGGACTGACTCTCCAGAGTACTGATAATTATGTGAATCAAATGTGTTGACTGGACTGACTCTCCAGAGTACTGATAATTATGTGAATCAAATGTGTTGACTGGACTGACTCGCCAGAGTGCTGATAAGGATGTGAATCAAATGTGTTGACCTTTACTGACTCTCCAGAGTACTGATAATGATGTGAATCAAATTGTTGACTGGACTGACTCTCCAGAATATTGATCAGGTTGTGCTGCTGCTTTTGTTTTGGCTGTACCATCTGTTCCCTGATGCAGCAGGTTGGATGTCCCTTTCATATCAGGTTGAGACAGTGGGAAGGATGTCCCTTTCATATCAGGTTGAGACAGTGGGAAGGATGTCCCTTTCATATCAGGTTGAGACAGTAGGAAGGATGTCCCTTTCATATCAGGTTGAGACAGTAGGAAGGATGTCCCTTTCATATCAGGTTGAGACAGTGGGAAGGATGTCCCTTTCATAGCTGACTGAGACAGTAGGAAGGATGTCCCTTTAATATCAGGTTGAGACAGTAGGAAGGATGTCCCTTTCATATCAGGTTGAGACAGTAGGAAGGAGGGCCCTTTCATAGCTGACTGAGACAGTGGGAAGGATGTCCCTTTCATAGCTGACTGAGTAGGAAGGATGTCCCTTTCATATCAGGTTGAGACAGTGGGAAGGATGTCACTTTCATAGCTGACTGAGACAGTGGGAAGGATGTCCCTTTCATATCAGGTTGAGACAGTAGGAAGGATGTCCCTTTCATATCAGGTTGAGACAGTGGGAAGGATGTCCCTTTCATATCAGGTTGAGACAGTGGGAAGGATGTCCCTTTCATAGCTGACTGAGACAGTGGGAAGGATGTCCCTTTCATAGCTGACTGAGACAGTAGGAAGGATGTCCCTTTCATATCAGGTTGAGACAGTAGGAAGGATGTCCCTTTCATATCAGGTTGAGACAGTGGGAAGGATGTCCCTTTCATAGCTGACTGAGACAGTGGGAAGGATGTCCCTTTCATATCAGGTTGAGACAGTAGGAAGGATGTCCCTTTCATATCAGGTTGAGACAGTAGGAAGGATGTCCCTTTCATAGCTGACTGAGACAGTGGGAAGGATGTCCCTTTCATAGCGGACTGAGACAGTAGGAAGGATGTCCCTTTCATATCAGGTTGAGACAGTAGGAAGGATGTCCCTTTCATATCAGGTTGAGACAGTGGGAAGGATGTCCAATTCATATCAGGTTGAGACAGTGGGAAGGATGTCCCTTTCATAGCTGACTGAGACAGTGGGAAGGATGTCCCTTTCATAGCTGACTGAGACAGTGGGAAGGATGTCCCTTTCATATCAGGTTGAGACAGTGGGAAGGATGTCCCTTTCATATCAGGTTGAGACAGTGGGAAGGATGTCCCTTTCATAGCTGACTGAGACAGTGGGAAGGATGTCCCTTTCATATCAGGTTGAGACAGTAGGAAGGATGTCCCTTTCATATCAGGTTGAGACAGTGGGAAGGATGTCCCTTTCATAGCTGACTGAGACAGTGGGAAGGATGTCCCTTTCATATCAGGTTGAGAGAGTAGGAAGGATGTCCCTTTCATATCAGGTTGAGACAGTGGGAAGGATGTCCCTTTCATAGCTGACTGAGACAGTGGGAAGGATGTCCCTTTCATAGCTGACTGAGACAGTAGGAAGGATGTCCCTTTCATATCAGGTTGAGACAGTAGGAAGTATGTCCCTTTCATAGCTGACTGAGACAGTAGGAAGGATGTCCCTTTCACACCAGGTTGAGACAGTAGGAAGGATGTCCCTTTCATAGCTGACTGAGACAGTAGGAAGGATGTCCCTTTCATATCAGGTTGAGACAGTGGGAAGGATGTCCCTTTCATATCAGGTTGAGACAGTAGGAAGGATGTCCCTTTCATAGCTGACTGAGACAGTGGGAAGGATGTCCCTTTCATGTCTGACTGAGACAGTAGGAAGGATGTCCTTTTCATATCAGGTTGAGACAGTAGGAAGGATGTCCTTTTCATGTCTGATTGAGACAGTAGGAAGGATATCCCTTTCATATCTGGAGATTTAACATGGGGGAGGGGGCCTTCATCCTACAGCTGTATACCAGGAGATTTAACCTCACTAGGGTAGGGGGCACTATTTTCCAGAGAAAAATCCATCCAGGAAGTGGGATATTTTTATGTTTGTAGTTTTCTATTGAATGCCAATACAGTATCCATTAACTTAGGACTCAAATTGCACTTCCTATGGCTTCCACTAGATGTCAACAGTCTTTAGAAATTGTTTCAGGCTTGTATTCTGAAAAATTAGGGAGTAAGACCACTCTGAGTGAGTGGATAGTGGAAAGTCCCCAGACCTGTTTTGTGCGCACGACCTGGTGCGCGCGACCTTGTTTTTCTTTTATATTGACGAAGCTATTGTCCGGTTGAAATATTATTGATTATTATGACTAAAAACAACCTGAGGATTGATTATAAACATCGTTTGACATGTTTCTATGAACTTTACTGATAGTATTTGGATTTTTCATCTGCCTGTTGTGACTGCCTTTGAGCCATTGGATTACGGAACAAAACGCGCCAACAAAACTGAGGTTTTTGGATATAAAGAGGGACTTTATCGAACAAAACAAACATTTATTGTGTAACTGGGAGTCTTGTGAGTGCAACCATATGAAGATCATCAAAGGTAAGTGATTCATTTTATCGCTATTTCTGACTTTTGTGACTCCTCTACTTGGCTGGTAACTGTTTGTAATATTGTGTGTGCTGGGCGCTGCCCTCAGATAATCGCATGGTATGCTTTCGCTGTAAAGCCTTTTTCAAATCTGATACAGCAGTTGAATTAACAAGAAGTTAATCTTTAAGCCAATGTATAACACTTATATATTTTATGAATGTGTATTATGAGTATTTCTGTATTTTCAATTTAGCGCTTTGCAATTTCACCGGATGTTGGCCAGGTGGGACGGTAGCGTCCCACCTACCCTAGAGAGGTTTTAACAAGGGCAAAGGGGGCCTTCATCCTACAGCTGTTTACCAGGAGGTTTAACGGGGGGAGGGGGGGCCTTCATCCTACAGCTGTTTACCAGGAGGTTTAACAAGGGGGAGGGGGGCCTTCATCCTACAGCTGTATACCAGGAGAGTTAACAGGGGGGAGGGGGGGCCTTCATCCTACAGCTGTTTACCAGGAGAGTTAACAGGGGGAGGGGGGTCCTTCATCCTACAGCTGTATACCAGGAGAGTTAACAGGGGGAGGGGGGCCTTCATCCTACAGCTGTATACCAGGAGAGTTAACAGGGGGGGGGGGGCCTTCATCCTACAGCTGTATACCAGGAGAGTTAACAGGGGGAGGGGGGCCTTCATCCTACAGCTGTTTACCAGGAGAGTTAACAGGGGGAGGGGGGCCTTCATCCTACAGCTGTATACCAGGAGAGTTAACAGGGGGGAGGGGGGCTTTCATCCTACAGCTGTATACCAGGAGAGTTAACAGGGGGGAGGGGGGCCTTCATCCTACAGCTGTATACCAGGAGATTTAACAGGGGGGGAGGGGGGCCTTCATCCTACAGCTGTTTACCAGGAGAGTTAACAGGGGGGAGGGGGGGCCTTCTTCCTACAGCTGTATACCAGGAGAGTTAACAGGGGGGAGGGGGGGCCTTCATCCTACAGCTGTATACCAGGAGAGTTAACAGGGGGGAGGGGGGCCTTCATCCTACAGCTGTTTACCAGGAGAGTTAACAGGGGGGAGGGGGGCCTTCATCCTACAGCTGTATACCAGGAGAGTTAACAGGGGGAGGGGGGGCCTTCATCCTACAGCTGTATACCAGGAGAGTTAACAGGGGGGAGGGGGGGCTTCATCCTACAGCTGTATACCAGGAGAGTTAACAGGGGGAGGGGGGCCTTCATCCTACAGCTGTATACCAGGAGAGTTAACAGGGGGAGGGGGGCCTTCATCCTACAGCTGTATACCAGGAGAGTTAACAGGGGGAGGGGGGCCTTCATCCTACAGCTGTATACCAGGAGAGTTAACAGGGGGAGGGGGGCCTTCATCCTACAGCTGTATACCAGGAGAGTTAACAGGGGGAGGGGGGCCTTCATCCTACAGCTGTTTACCAGGAGAGTTAACAGGGGGAGGGGGGCCTTCATCCTACAGCTGTATACCAGGAGAGTTAACAGGGGGGGGGGGGGCTTTCATCCTACAGCTGTATACCAGGAGAGTTAACAGGGGGGAGGGGGGCCTTCATCCTACAGCTGTATACCAGGAGATTTAACAGGGGGGGAGGGGGGCCTTCATCCTACAGCTGTTTACCAGGAGAGTTAACAGGGGGGAGGGGGGGCCTTCTTCCTACAGCTGTATACCAGGAGAGTTAACAGGGGGGGGGGGGGGCCTTCATCCTACAGCTGTATACCAGGAGAGTTAACAGGGGGGAGGGGGGCCTTCATCCTACAGCTGTTTACCAGGAGAGTTAACAGGGGGGAGGGGGGCCTTCATCCTACAGCTGTATACCAGGAGAGTTAACAGGGGGGAGGGGGGGCCTTCATCCTACAGCTGTATACCAGGAGAGTTAACAGGGGGAGGGGGGCCTTCATCCTACAGCTGTATACCAGGAGAGTTAACAGGGGGAGGGGGGCCTTCATCCTACAGCTGTATACCAGAAGAGTTAACAGGGGGAGGGGGGCCTTCATCCTACAGCTGTATACCAGGAGAGTTAACAGGGGGAGGGGGGCCTTCATCCTACAGCTGTATACCAGGAGAGTTAACAGGGGGAGGGGGGCCTTCATCCTACAGCTGTTTACCAGGAGAGTTAACAGGGGGAGGGGGGCCTTCATCCTACAGCTGTATACCAGGAGATTTAACAGGGGGGAGGGGGGCCTTCATCCTACAGCTGTTTACCAGGAGAGTTAACAGGGGGGAGGGGGGGCCTTCTTCCTACAGCTGTATACCAGGAGAGTTAACAGGGGGGAGGGGGGGCCTTCATCCTACAGCTGTATACCAGGAGAGTTAACAAGGGGGAGGGGGGCCTTCATCCTACAGCTGTTTACCAGGAGAGTTAACAGGGGGGAGGGGGGCCTTCATCCTACAGCTGTATACCAGGAGAGTTAACAGGGGGAGGGGGGCCTTCATCCTACAGCTGTATACCAGGAGAGTTAACAGGGGGGAGGGGGGCCTTCATCCTACAGCTGTATACCAGGAGAGTTAACAGGGGTGAGGGCCTTCATCTAATAGCGGTATACCAGGAGAGTTAACAGGGGTGAGGGGGCCTTCATCTAATAGCTGTATACCAGGAGAGTTAACAGGGGTGAGGGCCTTCATCTAATAGCTGTATACCAGGAGAGTTAACAGGAGTGAGGGCCTTCATCTAATAGCTGTATACCAGGAGAGTTAACAGGAGCTGAGCCAGAGAGGTGATACACGGCAGAGACCACCGGGCCAAAATTACACTTTGAGGAGAACTCCTATCTTACACACAGGAGCATCAAGGCAAGGCAGGACATTTAACTCACATTGGAACATTGCTGGTGGCAATGAGGTACCCTCAGGAACACGCACACACAAACACACACAAACACACACACGCACACAAACACAAACACACACACACACAGCCAGCCATCTGTGAGGCAGATGGAGAGTGCACAACAAGTAAGATCTCAATTGAGTTGACTTCATTTTGATTACATCAATCTGCACTTAAGTGTGTTTAAAACCTGTTACCGTGGCTACCGCCCTGAGCTTATCTTTAGTTCAATATACTTACCCTCATCCCCATGTTAGCATCAAGCTAAACGCACAGCGACAGGGCATTAAGTATTCTTCCTGTATTAAACAGACACTACCGTCCAATGGGGTTTTAGTGTCACAGCCAATTCACGACAAAGCAAAGGGAACAGTGTGCAGGGATTACCCAGAATCCTCTCCTGAATGATTCATTACCATCTACATACAGTACCAGTTAAAAGTTTGGAAATACCTACTCGTTCAAGGGTTTTTATTTATTTTTACTATTTCCGCATTGTAGAATAACAGTGAAGACATCAAAACTATGAAATAACACATATGGACTCATGTAGTAACCAAAAAAGTGTTAAACAAATCAAAATATATTTTATATTTGAGATTCTTCGAAGTAGCCACCCTTAGCATTGGCATTCTCTCAACCATTCTCTCAACCTTTTCCAACAGTCTTGAAGGAGTTCCCACATATGCTAAGCACTTGTTGGCTGCTTTTCCTTCACTCTGCAGTCCAACTCATCCCAAACCATCTCAATTGGGTTGAGATTGGGTGATTGTGGAGGCCAGGTCATCTGATGCAGCACTCCATCACTCTCCTTCTTGGTCAAATATCCCTTACATAGCCTGGAGGTGTGTTGGATCATTGTCCTGTTGAAAAACAAATGATAGTCCCACTAAGCGCAAACCAGATGTAATGGCGTATCGCTGCAAATGCTTTGGTAGCCTGTAACATGGTTGACCTGTAAGGTGGTTGACCTGTAACGTGGTTGACCTGTAATGTGGATGACCTGTAACATGGTTCACCTGTAACATGGTTCACCTGTAACATGGTTCACCACCAACATGGTCCACCTGTAACATGGTTCACCTGTAACATGGTTCACCTGTAACATGGTCCACCTGTAACATGGTCCACCTTTAACATGGTTCACCTGTAACATGGTTCACCTGTAACATGGTTCACCTGTAACATGGTTCACCTGTAACATGGTCCACCTTTAACATGGTTCACATGCAACGTGGTTCACCTGTAACATGGTTCACCTGTAACATGGTCCACCTGTAACATGGTCCACCTGTAACATGGTTCACCTGTAACATGGTTCACCTGTAACATGGTCCACCTGTAACATGGTTCACATGTAATGTGGTTCACCTGTAACATGGTTCACCTGTAACGTGGTTCACCTGTAACATGGTCCACCTGTAACATGGTTCACCTGTAACATGGTCCACCTTTAACATTGTTCACATGTAACGTGGTTCACCTGTAACATGGTTCACCTGTAACATGGTACACCTGTAACATGGTCCACCTGTAACATGGTTCACCTGTAACATAGTTCACCTGTAACATGGTCCACATGTAACATGGTCCACCTGTAACGTGGTTCACCTGTAACATGGTCCACCTGTAACATGGTCCACCTGTAACATGGTCCACAGGGATGGACATGTGTGCAAACCGCAGCATGATAGTGTGGCAGGTAGTGATATAGTATGCTCCATATGTTTGGTCAAACAGGTGACTTATGTAAGTCTGTCTTACCATGTTCAGCGTAGGATGATGGGTGAATGTCTCTCTCTCTCTCTCTCTCACACACACACACACACACACACACACACACACACACACACACACACACACACATATTTCACAGATGTGGCCGAGAGAAAAACCTACCAGCCTGATGTCCTAGTTTGACCAAACACAGTAGCATCTCTGATGTCCTAGTTTGGCCACACAGCAGCATCTCTGATGTCCTAGTTTGACCACACAGCAGCATCTCTGATGTCCTAGTTTGACCACACAGTAGCATCTCTGATGTCTTAGTTTGACCACACAGTAGCATCTCTGATGTCCTAGTTTGACCGCACACAGTAGCATCTCTGATGTCCTAGTTTGGCCACACAGCAGCATCTCTGATGTCCTAGTTTGACCACACACAGTAGCGTCTCTGATGTCCTAGTTTGACCACACAGTAGCATCTCTGATGTCCTAGTTTGACCACACACAGTAGCATCTCTGATGTCCTAGTTTGACGACACATTAGCATCTCTGATGTCTTAGTTTGACCACACAGTAGCATCTCTGATGTCCTAGTTTGACCACACACAGTAGCATCTCTGATGTCCTAGTTTGACGACACATTAGCATCTCTGATGTCTTAGTTTGACCACACAGCAGCATCTCTGATGTCCTAGTTTGACCAGCACCTCTGATGTCTTAGTTTGACCACACAGTAGCATCTCTGATGTCCTAGTTTGACCACACAGTAGCATCTCTGATGTCCTAGTTTGACCACACAGTAGCATCTCTGATGTCCTAGTTTGACCACACAGTACCATCTCTGATGTCCTACTTTGACCACACAGTAGCATGTCTGATGTCCTAGTTTTACCACACAGTAGCATCTCTGATGTCCTAGTTTGACCACACAGTCGCATCTCTGATTCCTACTTTGACCACACAGTAGCATGTCTGATGTCCTAGTTTGACCACACAGTAGCATCTCTGATGTCCTAGTTTGACCACACAGTAGCATCTCTGATGTCCTAGTTTGACCACACAGTAGCATCTCTGATGTCCTACTTTGACCACACAGTAGCATGTCTGATGTCCTAGTTTGACCACACAGTAGCATCTCTGATGTCCTAGTTTGACCACACAGTAGCATCTCTGATGTCCTAGTTTGACCACACAGTAGCATCTCTGATGTCCTAGTTTGACCACACAGTAGAATCTCTGATGTCCTAGTTTGACCACACAGTAGCATCTCTGATGTCTTAGTTTGACCACACAGTAGCATCTCTGATGTCCTAGTTTGACCACACAGTAGCATCTCTGGTGTCTTAGTTTAACCACACACAGTAGCATCTCTGATGTCCTAGTTTGACCACACACAGTAGCATATCTGATGTCCTAGTTTGACCATACACAGTGCATCTCTGATGTCTTAATTTGACCACACAGCAGCATCTCTGATGTCCTAGTTTGACCAGCATCTCTGATGTCTTAGTTTGACCACACAGTAGCATCTCTGATGTCCTAGTTTGACCACACAGTAGCATCTCTGATGTCCTAGTTTGACCACACAGTAGCATCTCTGATGTATTAGTTTGACTGCACAGTAGCATCTCTGATGTCCTAGTTTGACCACACAGTAGCATCTCTGATGTCCTAGTTTGACCACACAGTAGGATCTCTGATGTCCTAGTTTGACCACACACAGTAGCATCTCTGATGTCCTAGTTTGACCACACAGTAGCATCTCTGATGTCCTAGTTTGGCCACACAGTAGCATCTCTGATGTCCTAGTTTGACCACACAGTAGCATCTCTGATGTCCTACTTTGACCACACAGTAGCATGTCTGATGTCCTAGTTTGACCACACAGTAGCATCTCTGATGTCCTAGTTTGACCACACAGTAGCATCTCTGATGTCCTAGTTTGACCACACAGTAGCATCTCTGATGTCCTAGTTTGACGACACAGTAGCATCTTTGATGTCCTAGTTTGACCACACACAGTAGCGTCTCTGATGTCCTAGTTTGACCACACACAGTAGCATCTCTGATGTCCTAGTTTGACCACACAGTAGCATCTCTGATGTCCTAGTTTGACCACACAGTAGCATCTCTGATGTCCTAGTTTGACCACACACAGTAGCGTCTCTGATGTCTTAGTTTGACCACACACAGTAGCATCTCTGATGTCCTAGTTTGACCACACAGTAGAATCTCTGATGTCTTAGTTTGACCACACATTAGCATCTCTGATGTCCTAGTTTGACCAGCATCTCTGATGTCTTAGTTTGACCACACAGTAGCATCTCTGATGTCCTAGTTTGACCACACAGTAGCATCTCTGATGTCCTAGTTTGACCACACAGTAGCATCTCTGATGTCTTAGTTTGACCACACAGTAGCATCTCTGATGTCCTAGTTTGACCACACAGTAGCATCTCTGGTGTCTTAGTTTAACCACACACAGTAGCATCTCTGATGTCCTAGTTTGACCACACAGTAGCATCTCTGATGTCCTAGTTTGACCACACACAGTAGCATCTCTGATGTCCTAGTTTGACCACACAGTAGCATGTCTGATGTCCTAGTTTGACCACACAGTAGCATCTCTGATGTCCTAGTTTCACCACACAGTAGCAATTCTGATGTTCTAGTTTGACCACACAGTAGCATCTCTGATGTCCTAGTTTGACCACACAGTAGCATCTCTGATGTCCTAGTTTGACCACACAGTAGCATCTCTGATGTCATAGTTTGACCACACACAGTAGCATCTCTGATGTCTTAGTTTGACCACACAGCAGCATCTCTGATGTCCTAGATTGACCAGCATCTCTGATGTCTTAGTTTAACCACACAGTAGCATCTCTGATGTCCTAGTTTGACCACACAGTAGCATCTCTGATGTCCTACTTTGACCACACAGTAGCATCTCTGATGTCTTAGTTTGACCGCACAGTAGAATCTCTGATGTCCTAGTTTGACCACACAGTAGCATCTCTGATGTCCTAGTTTGACCACACAGTAGGATCTCTGATGTCCTAGTTTGACCACACACAGTAGCATCTCTGATGTCCTAGTTTGACGACACAGTAGCATCTCTGATGTCCTAGTTTGACCACACAGTAGCATCTCTGATGTCCTAGTTTGACCACACAGTAGCATCTCTGATGTCCTACTTTGACCACACAGTAGCATGTCTGATGTCCTAGTTTGACCACACAGTAGCATCTCTGATGTCCTAGTTTGACCACACAGTAGCATGTCTGATGTCCTAGTTTGACCACACAGTAGCATCTCTGATGTCCTAGTTTGACGACACAGTAGCATCTTTGATGTCCTAGTTTGACCACACACAGTAGCGTCTCTGATGTCCTAGTTTGACCACACACAGTAGCATCTCTGATGTCCTAGTTTGACCACACAGTAGCATCTCTGATGTCCTAGTTTGACCACACAGTAGCATCTCTGATGTCCTAGTTTGACCACACAGTAGCATCTCTGATGTCCTAGTTTGACCACACACAGTAGCGTCTCTGATGTCTTAGTTTGACCACACACAGTAGCATCTCTGATGTCCTAGTTTGACCACACAGTAGAATCTCTGATGTCTTAGTTTGACCACACAGTAGCATCTCTGATGTCCTAGTTTGACCAGCATCTCTGATGTCTTAGGTTGACCACAGAGTAGCATCTCTGATGTCCTAGTTTGACCACACAGTAGCATCTCTGATGTCCTAGTTTGACCACACAGTAGCATCTCTGATGTCCTAGTTTGACCACACAGTAGCATCTCTGATGTCTTAGTTTGACCACACAGTAGCATCTCTGATGTCCTAGTTTGACCACACAGTAGCATCTCTGGTGTCTTAGTTTAACCACACACAGTAGCATCTCTGATGTCCTAGTTTGACCACACACAGTAGCATATCTGATGTCCTAGTTTGACCACACACAGTAGCATCTCTGATGTCCTAGTTTGACCACACAGTAGCATATCTGATGTCCTAGTTTGACCACACACAGTAGCGTCTCTGATGTCCTAGTTTGACCACACACAGTAGCATCTCTGATGTCCTAGTTTGACCACACAGTAGCATCTCTGATGTCCTAGTTTGACCACACAGTAGCATCTCTGATGTCCTAGTTTGACCACACAGTAGCATCTCTGATGTCCTAGTTTGACCACACACAGTAGCGTCTCTGATGTCTTAGTTTGACCACACACAGTAGCATCTCTGATGTCCTAGTTTGACCACACAGTAGAATCTCTGATGTCTTAGTTTGACCACACAGTAGCATCTCTGATGTCCTAGTTTGACCAGCATCTCTGATGTCTTAGGTTGACCACAGAGTAGCATCTCTGATGTCCTAGTTTGACCACACAGTAGCATCTCTGATGTCCTAGTTTGACCACACAGTAGCATCTCTGATGTCCTAGTTTGACCACACAGTAGCATCTCTGATGTCTTAGTTTGACCACACAGTAGCATCTCTGATGTCCTAGTTTGACCACACAGTAGCATCTCTGGTGTCTTAGTTTAACCACACACAGTAGCATCTCTGATGTCCTAGTTTGACCACACACAGTAGCATATCTGATGTCCTAGTTTGACCACACACAGTAGCATCTCTGATGTCCTAGTTTGACCACACAGTAGCATATCTGATGTCCTAGTTTGACCACACAGTAGCATCTCTGATGTCCTAGTTTGACCACACAGTAGCATCTCTGATGTCCTAGTTTGACCACACAGTAGCATCTCTGATGTCCTAGTTTGACCACATAGTAGCATCTCTGATGTCCTAGTTTGACCACACAGTAGCATCTCTGATGTCCTAGTTTGACCACACACAGTAGCATATCTGATGTCCTAGTTTGACCACACACAGTAGCATCTCTGATGTCCTAGTTTGACCACACAGTAGCATATCTGATGTCCTAGTTTGACCACACAGTAGCATCTCTGATGTCCTAGTTTGACCACACAGTAGCATCTCTGATGTCCTAGTTTGACCACACAGTAGCATCTCTGATGTCCTAGTTTGACCACATAGTAGCATCTCTGATGTCCTAGTTTGACCACACAGTAGCATCTCTGATGTCCTAGTTTGACCACACAGTAGCATCTCTGATGTTGGGCTCCCAAGTGGCGCAGTGGTCTAAATCACTGCATCTCGGTGCAAGAGGCATCACTACAGTACCTGGTTGAAATCCAGGCTGCATAACATCTGGCTGTGTTTGGGAGTCCCATAGGGTGGTACACAATTGGCCCAGTGACATCTGGGGTAGGCTGTCATTGTAAATAACAACTTGTTCTTAATTGCCTAGTTAAAATTCAAATATTTTAGTTTGACCACACAGTAGCATCTCTCCTTTTCAAGGTGCGTCAGAGCCACATTGTTCTATGGTACAAGCGCTATCATGTGTTCTTACAAATCAAATCAAGCTTTATTTACACAGCACATTTCAGACATGGAATGCAATGCAACGTGCTTCACAGGGGAAAAAAATATTATAAAAAAATGAAAATATAAGCAGAAATATTTACTACACAAGTTAAACATAAGATAAAAAAAACTAAAGAATGACAAACTGAACAACTAAAAAGCATCCTGAGGAAAGAAAAGGCAAAAGATGTGTTCTAAGATCTCTTTTAAATATGTCCTCAGGTTCTACGGCAGGCTATTCCAGAGGCTGGGGGCATACTAACTAAAGGCTGCCTCTCCATGCCTCTTGGTCCTAGGCTTTGGGGTAGTTAAAAGGCCAGGGCCAGAGGATGTGAGGGACCTACTGGGCACATAACTTAAAAGCATGTCTGACATGTATTGGGGTGAACAATCGTGGATTGATTTAAAAACCAATAGAAGAATCTTTAAATTAATTCTAAAACTCACAGGCAGTCAGTGCAGAGACCTTGAAAGCGGTGTAATGTGTGGTCTGGTCTTGGTCTGTACCCGTGCTCCAGCATTCTGTATGTTTTGCAGTTGACCAATGGCTTTGTTGAGTAGATCAGACAGAAGAGCATTACAGTAGTCAATCCTGCTTGTAATAAAAGCATGGATGAGTCTCTCTGTATCAGCCTGAAAGGGAAACGGCCGCACCTTGGCAATCTTCCTCGGGTGGAAAAAAGCTATTTTGGTCACATTCCTAATGTGTGATTCGAAGTTCTGTTCAGAATCTAAAATAACGCCTAGGTTTTTTACCTGGTGTTTTATCTTTATTGTCCGTGAATTAAAATGTGCATCTAGATTCTCTCTCTGTGCTTTGGCTCCAACAATAAATACCTTAGTCTTGTCTTGATTTAGCTGGGGGAAGTTGTGAGCCGTCCAAGAACTCAAATCACTAATACTGTGTAATAATTTATCCGTGGAGCTAAAATCCTCTGGTGACACAGAAAAATAAAGCTGTGTATCGTCTGTGTTGTAGTGAACATCAATGCTGTGCTTTCTGATAACGCTGCGTGGGGTGAACATATATAAACTGAACAGTACCGGATCCAAAATCAAACATTGTGGAACGCCACGTGATATGCATTGTCTCTCAGTTCTGTTCACCAAGGGTGACAAAAAACTCTCAACCGGTAAAATAGGTCCTAAACCCATTTAGAACTGGACCGGAGAGGCCAACCCACCTCTACAGTATGTCCAGAAGGACATCATGGTCATCAGTGTTGAATGTAGTACTTAAATCTAAGAGTACAAGAACAGAGAGCTGTTTGGCATCTGTGTTGGCTCTAAGATCATTTACCACTTTAACTAATACATTACAACGGAACGATTTGACTAGTGCAGTGTTAGCTAGTTAGCTACATAGTTGTCTTTGTCATAGCTTGATAATTGTGTAGTTTAGAGTAATTGTCGAGGTTAGCTAGCCAGCCGCGACGCGACGCCGTTGTCCAGACTCCAGACTTAGTCAACACACCTAGTCATCATCAAACCCACTGCTAGCTAGCCAACCGTTACCGACTAGCAGCGCTGTAGATACTAATACATTACAACGGAACGATTTGACTAGTGCAGTGTTAGCTAGCTGGCTACATAGTTGTCTTTGTCATAGCTTGATAATTGTGTAGTTTAGAGTAATTATCGAGGTTAGCTGGCCAGCTATTTTCGTCCCCCGCGACGCCATTTTTCCAAACCAACTATTCCAAGCCAACTATTACCGACGAGCAGCATTGTAGAAACTAAATACATTACAAAGGAACGTCTTGACTAGTGTTATGCTAGCTAGCTACATAGTTGCTTTTGTATCATGACAAGGTGTAGTACTGAAACTATCGAGGTTACCTAGCCAGCTACACGTTCAAACAAAGTCAACAACGCAGCCACTGCTAGCTAGCCTACTCCACCAGCCAGCAGTACTGTATCATTTTCGTCATTTTAGTCAATAAGATTTTTGCAACGTAAGCTTAACTTTCTGAACATTCGAGACGTGTAGTCCACTTGTCATTCCAATCTCCTTTGCATTAGCGCAGCCTCTTCTGTAGCTTGTCAACTATGTGTCTGTCTATCCCCTCTGCACAGGCCATACAAACGCTTCACACCGCGTGGCCGCTGCCACTCTAACCTGGTGGTCCCAGCGCGCACGACCCACGTGGAGTTCCAGGTCTCCGGCAGCCTCTGGAACAGCCGGTCTGCGGCCAACAAGGCTGAGTTCATCTCAGCCTATGCTACCTTCCAGTCCCTAGACTTCCTGGCGCTGACGGAAACATGGATTACCACAGATAACACTGCTACTCCTACTGCTCTCTCCTCGTCTGCCCACGTATTCTCGCATACCCCTAGAGCATCGAGCCAGCGGGGTGGTGGCACTGGAATCCTCATCTCTCCCAAGTGGACATTCTCTCTTTCTCCCCTGACCCATCTGTCTATCTCCTCATTTGAATTCCATGCTGTCACAGTTACCAGCCCTTTCAAGCTTAACATCCTTATCATTTATCGCCCTCCAGGTTCCCTTGGAGAGTTCATCAATGAGCTTGACGCCTTGATAAGTTCCTTTCCTGAGGATGGCTCACCTCTCACAGTTCTGGGTGACTTTAACCTCCCCACGTATACCTTTGACTCATTCCTCTCTGCCTCCTTCTTTCCACTCCTCTCCTCTTTTGACCTCACCCTCTCACATTCCCCCCCTACTCACAAGGCAGGCAATACGCTTGACCTCATCTTTACTAGATGCTGTTCTTCCACTAATCTCATTGCAACTCCCCTCCAAGTCTCCGACCACTACCTTGTATCCTTTTCCCTCTCGCTCTCATCCAACACTTCTCACTCTGCCCCTACTCGGATGGTATTGCGCCGTCCCAACCTTCGCTCTCTCTCTCCCGCTACTCTCTCCTCTTCCATCCTATCATCTCTTCCCTCTGCTCAAACCTTCTCCAACCTATCTCCTGATTCTGCCTCCTCAACCCTCCTCTCCTCCCTTTCTGCATCCTTTGACTCTCTATGTCCCCTATCCTCCAGGCCGGCTCGGTCCTCCCCTCCTGCTCCGTGGCTCGACGACTCATTGCGAGCTCACAGAACAGGGCTCCGGGCAGCCGAGCGGAAATGGAGGAAAACTCGCCTCCCTGCGGACCTGGCATCCTTTCACTCCCTCCTCTCTACATTTTCCTCTTCTGTCTCTGCTGCTAAAGCCACTTTCTACCACTCTAAATTCCAAGCATCTGCCTCTAACCCTAGGAAGCTCTTTGCCACCTTCTCCTCCCTCCTGAATCCTCCTCCCCTCCCCCCCTCCTCCCTCTCTGCAGATGACTTCGTCAACCATTTTGAAAAGAAGGTCGACGACATCCGATCCTCGTTTGCTAAGTCAAACGACACCGCTGGTCCTGCTCACACTGCCCTACCCTGTGCTTTGACCTCTTTCTCCCCTCTCTCTCCAGATGAAATCTCGCGTCTTGTGACGGCCGGCCGCCCAACAACCTGCCCGCTTGACCCTATCCCCTCCTCTTCTCCAGACCATTTCCGGAGACCTTCTCCCCTACCTCACCTCGCTCATCAACTCATCCTTGACCGCTGGCTACGTCCCTTCCGTCTTCAAGAGAGCGAGAGTTGCACCCCTTCTGAAAAAACCTACACTCGATCCCTCCGATGTCAACAACTACAGACCAGTATCCCTTCTTTCTTTTCTCTCCAAAACTCTTGAACGTGCCATACTTGGCCAGCTCTCCTGCTATCTCTCTCAGAATGACCTTCTTGATCCTAATCAGTCAGGTTTCAAGACTGGGCATTCAACTGAGACTGCTCTTCTCTGTGTCACGGAGGCTCTCCACACTGCTAAAGCTAACTCTCTCTCCTCTGCTCTCATCCTTCTAGACCTATCTGCTGCCTTTGATACTGTGAACCATCAGATCCTCCTCTCCACCCTCTCCGAGCTGGGCATCTCCAGCCCGGCCCACGCTTGGATTGCGTCCTACCTGACAGGTCGCTCCTACCAGGTGGCGTGGCGAGAATCTGTCTCCGCACCACGTGCTCTCACCACTGGTGTCCCCCAGGGCTCTGTTCTAGGCCCTCTCCTATTCTCGCTTTACACCAAGTCACTTGGCTCTGTCATATCCTCACATGGTCTCTCCTATCATTGCTATGCAGACGACACACAATTAATCTTCTCCTTTCCCCCTTCTGATAACCAGGTGGCGAATCGCATCTCTGCATGTCTGGCAGACATATCAGTGTGGATGACGGATCACCACCTCATGCTGAACCTCGGCAAGACGGAGCTGCTCTTCCTCCCGGGGAAGGACTGCCCGTTCCATGATCTCGCCATCACAGTTGACAACTCCCTTGTGTCCTCCTCCCAGAGGGCTAAGAACCTTGGCATGACCCTGGACAACACCCTGTCGTTCTCCACTAACATCAAGGCGGTGACCCGATCCTGTAGGTTCATGCTCTACAACATTCGCAGAGTACGACCCTGCCTCACACAGGAAGCGGCGCAGGTCCTAATCCAGGCACTTGTCATCTCCCGTCTGGATTACTACAACTCGCTGTTGGCTGGGCTCCCTGCCTGTGCCATTAAACCCCTACAACTCATCCAGAACGCCGCAGCCCGTCTGGTGTTCAACCTTCCCAAGTTCTCTCACGTCACCCCGCTCCTCCGCTCTCTCCACTGGCTTCCAGTTGAAGCTCGCATCCGCTACAAGACCATGGTGCTTGCCTACGGAGCTGTGAGGGGAACGGCACCTCCGTACCTTCAGGCTCTGATCAGGCCCTACACCCAAACAAGGGCACTGAGTTCATCCACCTCTGGCCTCCTCGCCTCCCTACCTCTGAGGAAGCACAGTTCCCGCTCAGCCCAGTCAAAACTGTTCGCTGCTCTGGCACCCCAATGGTGGAACAAGCTCCCTCACGACGCCAGGACAGCGGAGTCAATCACCACCTTCCGGAGACACCTGAAAGCCCACCTCTTTAAGGAATACCTGGGATAGGATAAAGTAATCCTTCTAACCCCCCCCCCTTAAAAGATTTAGATGCACTATTGTAAAGTGGTTGTTCCACTGGATATCATAAGGTGAACGCACCAATTTGTAAGTCGCTCTGGATAAGAGCGTCTGTTAAATGACTTAAATGTAAATGTAAATGTAAATGTTAACTAAGGCTGTCTCTGTGCTGTGCTGGGTATGAAAAAACAGATTGAAAAAACAATTTTTCAAAAATACAGTTGGCACTTAAAAAACAATTGAGCTTTTTGAACATCAATTTCTATAGAACTTTGCTTAAGAATGGAAGGTTGGATATTGGCTGAAAATTGCTAAGAGCTGAAGAATATAGATGACTTTTCTTCAGAAGGGGTGTCACCATAGCAGTTTTTAGTGCAGTGGGGAAAGTGCCTGTGAACAGGGAGTGAATAACAATAGCTTGCGCTTCTTCAGATATGCAATTAAAAAGTGTTTTGAAGAAGGTGGTAGGGAAAGGATTGAGAAGGCAGGTAGAAAGCTTAAGTTGTGATATCACTTTCCTAAACATGTCTGTGTCAACCAGGGAAACTATTCTGAAAGTATTCAGAGCTCTTGACTTTTTACACATTTTGTTACTTTAAAGATTTATTCTAAAATTGATTTCATTGTATTTGTTTCACATCAATCTACACATAATACCCCATAATGAAAAACAGCTTACACATTTTTGCAAATGTATATAAAAAAATAACATGCTGAAATCCCATTTATATAAGTATTCAGACCCTTTACACAGTACTTTGTTGAAGCACCTTTGGCAGCGATTACAGCCTTGAGTCTTCTTGGGTATGACGCTACAATCTTGGCATTCCTGTATTTGGGGAGTTTCTCCTATTATTCTCTGCAGATTCTCTCAAGCTCTGTCAGGTTGGATGGGGAGCATTGCTGCACAGCTATTTTCAGGTCTCTCTAGAGATGTTCAATCGGGTTCAAGTCCGGGCTCCGGCTGGGCCACTCAAGGACATTCAGAGACTTGTCCCGAAGCCACTCCTGTGTTGTCTTGGCTGTGTGCTTAGGGTCATTGTCCTGTTGGAAGTTGAACCTTTGCCCCCAGTCTGAGGTGCTGAGCACTCTGGAGCAAGTTTTTATCAAGGATCTCTCTGTACTTTGCTCCGTTCATCTTTGCCTATAGTCTCCCCGTCCCTGCCACCGTAGGGATGGTGCCATGTTTCATCCAGATGTGACGCTTGGCATTCAGGGCAAAGAGTTAAATCTTGGTTTCATCAGACCAGAGAATATTGTTCCTCATGGTCTTAGTCTTTAGGTGCCTTTTGGCATACTCCAAGCGGGCTGTCATGTGCCTTTTACTGAGGAGTGGCTTCCGTCTGGCTGCTCTACTATAAAGGACTGATTGGTGGAGTGCTACAGAGATGGATGTCCTTCTGAAAGGTTCTCCCATCCCGACAGAGGAACTACAGCTCTGTCAGAGTGACCATAAGGATTCTTGGACACCTCCCTGACCAAGGCCCTTTTCCCCCGATTGCTCAGTTTGGCCTGGCGGCCAGCTCTATGAAGAGTCTTTGTGGTTCCAAACTTCTTCCATTTAAGAATGATGGAGGCCACTGTGTTCTTGAGGACCTTCAATGCTGCAGACATTTTTTGGTACCCTTCCACAGATCTGTGCCTTGACACAATCCTGTCTCGGAGCTCTATCGACAATTCCTTCGACCTCTTGGCTTGGTTTTTGCTCTGACATGCACTGTCAACTGTGGGACTTTATATAGACAGGTGTGTGCCTTTCCAAATCATGTCCAATCAATTGAATTTACCCCAGGTGGACTCCAATCAAGTGGTAGAAACATCTCAAGGATGATCAATGGAAACAGGATGCACCTGAGCTCAATTTAGTGTCTCATAGCAAAGGGTCTGAACACTTATGTAAGGTATTTCTGTTTTTTATTTTTAATAAATGTGCAAACATTTCTAAAAACCTGTTTTCGCTTTGTCATTATTGGGTATTGTGTGTAGATTGCTGATGAAATTGTTGTACTTAATCTATTTTAGAATAAGGTTGTAACGTGACAAAATGTGGAAAAAGTCAAGGGAGTCTGAATACTTTCCGAAGGCACTGTATCATCAAACTAAAATATACAGCAACATCCTCACATTTAGATGTGGAGGAAAGTTCACATAGGTTTGCGAGGGTAGAATTTATCAGGCCATCAATGGTGGAGAAGAGCACTCTCAAATTATTCTGATTAATGGTGATCTGTCTTTCTGCAATCTCTCTTTAATTGATTCATTTCCTCACTTATCCATGGGCCCAGTAACATGTTGGATTATATTTTTATTTTTTATTTAACCTTTATTTAGCTAGGCAAGTCAATTAAGAACAAATTATTATTTACAATGACGGCAATAATTTACAACAAATTCCATAGAGCTCAATAGATTCATAAATTCAATGGCCTTGGAGTCTCTTTGTCAACATGAATATTAAAATCACCCTAAACAATGATTTTATCATAGTTCTCAAGGACAATAGACAATAGTTCAGATAAATCAGTAAATAAAGTGGGGCAGTGCTTTGGTGGTCTATACAGGAGGGGGCCAGAGATCATTCTTCTCTTCCCTGTGCTAACGAGGGTGTCGTCCTCCCTCAGTTCCTCAGATCGCCTAAAACGAACGTCGTTAAAACCTACGTGAGTGATGAAAGTGTCATTATTGGATTAGTTGGCCAGAACTGTGGGCAGGAGGTAGTAGATGTCATGGACACAGGCTCCTGGGTAACAGTGGACTTCGGTCCACAGATCGTAGGCAGGGCTAAATCTCTCACCATCAAACTGCCCACAAGGCTGGTGGTTGGGATGGAATTCGATGGGGAAGTGACCTGCTGAACTGCGGTGGCCGTGGGGGAGGGTGCCACTGGGCGGCCGCCGGCTGGTGGTATACACCCAGGATCCGTGCTGACTACCGGGGCTGGTAGGTCCCTCTCAAGTGGGCCAAAGCTGTTTGACAGCTGGATCGGATCTCCTCGGATAGATGAAGGGTGACCGGACTGCCTCCCCGATCTCCTACGCCCCACGAGCGTCCAGTCACCCACGGGCCGCGGAGTTGAGCTTAACAGACCACCCGACTCATCAACAGCTTTGCTGTAAGAGGCATTTAAATCTGAGATTAGGTTTTTCCTGGGTTACAGAAAGGTCGGTGTACTTATAGAGCATATTATCCGTTTTCTCTCAGCAAAGCCAACAGTCGGAGGAACTCTTCCCTAAGCTGCTTGATGGTGGTTCATTTAGGGCCGACAAATCCCTGTCCGTTTTCCAGTTCTGCTTTATCTTCATCGTGTGGAAAACATCTCACACCTGACACATCTGTGCCCAGCCGTGGATAAAACCATAGGTGGGCTAGCACTGCTAGCGTTAGCCTGCTCCTTTTCATGACGGCTAGAAGCTAACTGCTACTTAACTAGAATCAACCAATGCAAGATCTGTTCAAATGTCAATTGAAGAGGCAGAAGGACACATAATAGAGTGCCAAGAAGTCGACTGAGGACAGTGATGCAGAGTGGTAGAGACTGGACCAGTCTATTGTATATCTTGACTGAGGACAGTGATGCAGAGTGGTAGAGACTGGACTAGTCTACTGTATATCTTGACTGAGGACAGTGATGCAGAGTGGTACAGACTAGACCAGTCTACTATATATCTTGACTGAGGACAGTGATGCTGAGTGGTAGAGACTGGACCAGTCTACTGTATATCTTGACTGAGGACAGTGATGCAGAGTGGTACAGACTGGTCCAGTCTACTGTATATCTTGACTGAGGGCAGTGATGCAGAGTGGTACAGACTGGACCAGTCTACTGTATATCTTGACTGAGGACAGTGATGCAGAGTGGTACAGACTGGTCCAGTCTACTGTATATCTTGACTGAGGGCAGTGATGCAGAGTGGTACAGACTGGTACAGCCCGAGGCCTCCAGCAACGCGCCTCAGCCCGAGGCCTCCAGCAACGCGCCTTAGCCCAAAGCCTTTAGCAGTGGTGAGCCTTCAAGCAGCCATGAGCCTTCAAGGAGGGTGGGCAGGTTAGGATGGGGACTAAGCCGGAGCCTGAGCCACCTCCGTAGTTGGAGGATTGGGGGGGGGTGTAGCACGGGAGCCGTCGGTGACGGTAGCCACCCTCCCTTTAGTTTGGGGTTATTTTTTGTGGGGTTTTGTGTTTCGGGGGTCTATGTTGGGGTTTTGGAACGACCTCCAATTAGAGGCAGCTGGTTGTCGTTGCATTTAATTGGAGGCCATATTTAAGTGGGTTAATTTTCTCTTGTGTTTGTGGGTGGTTGTTTCCCTTGTATAGTCTGAGGACCTAACGGGACTGTTTTCGTTGTTAGTTTTGTGTAAGTGTTTTGTTTGGTTTTTCTTCAATAAAAGGAAGATGAGCATTCACATACCCGCTGCATTTTGGTCTACATACAACGATGCTTATGACACATTTGCAACTGCGACCTTGCCAAGATAAAGCATAGCAATTCGACACATGCAACAACACAGAGTTACACATGGAATAAACAAAACATACAGTCAATAATACAGTAGAACAAAAGAAAACAAAAAGTCTATATACAGTGAGTGCAAATGAGGTAAGTTAAGGCAATAAATAGGCCATTGTGGCAAAGTAATTACAATATAGCAATTAAACACTGGAATGGTAGATGTGCAGAAGATGAATGTGCAAGTAGAGATACTGGGGTGCAAAGGAACAAGATAAATAAATAAATACAGTATGGGGATGAGGTAGGTAGATAGATGGGCTATTTACAGATGGTCTATGTACAGGTGCAGTGATCTGTGAGCTGCTCTGACAGCTGGTGCTTAAAGCTAGTGAGGGAGATATGAGTCTCCAGCTTCAGAGATTTTTGCAGTTCATTCCAGTCATTGGCAGCAGAGAACTGGAAGGAAAGACGACCAAAGGAGTAATTGGCTTTGGGGGTGACCAGTGAGATATACTTGCTGGAGCGCGTGCTACGAGTGGGTGCTGCTATGGTGACCAGTGAGCTAAGATAAGGCGGGGCTTTACCTAGCAGAGACTTGTAGATAACCTGTAGCCAGTGGGTTTGGCGATGAGTATGAAGCGAGGGCCAACCAACGAGAGCGTACAGGTCGCAATGGTGGGTAGTGTATGGGGCTTTGGTGACAAAACGGATGGCACTGTGATAACAAACTGGATGCAGTCTGAGTAGAGTGTTGGAGGCTATTTTATAGATGACATCACCAAAGTTGCGGATCGGTAGGATGGTCAGTTTTACGAGGGTATGTTTGGCAGCATGAGTGAAGGATGCTTTGTTGCGATATAGGAAGTCGATTCTAGATTTAATTTTGTATTGGAAATGCTTAATGTGAGTCTAACCAGACACCCAGGTATTTGTAGTTGTCCACGTATTCTAAGTCAGAGCCGTCCAGAGTAGTGATGCTGGACGGGCGAGCAGGTGCGGGCAGTGATCGATTGAATATCATGCATTTAGTTTTACTTGGGTTTAAGAGCAGTTGGAAGCCACGGAAGGAGAGTTGTATGGCATTGAAGCTCGTCTGGAGGTTAGTTAACACAGTGTCCAAAGAGGGGCCAGAAGTATACAGAATGGTGTCGTCTGCGTAGAGGTAGATCAGAGAATCACCAGCAGCAAGAGCAACATCATTGATGTATACAGAGAAGAGAGTCGGCCTGAGAATTGAACCCTGTGGCACACCCATAGAGACTGACAGAGGTCCAGACAACAGGCCCTCCGATTTGACAGAAGTAGTTGGTAAACCAGGCGAGGCAATCATTTGAGAAACCAAGGCTGTCGAGTCTGCCAATAAGAATGTGGTGATTGACAGAGTCGAAAGCCTTGGCCAGGTCGATGAATACGGCTGCACAGTAATGTCTCTTATCGATGGCAGTTATGATGTTGTTTAGGACCTTGAGCGTGGCTGAGGTGCACCCATGACCAGCTCTGAAACCAGATTGCATAGAAGAGAAGGTACGGTGGGATTCGAAATGGTCGGTAATCTGTTTGTTAACTTGGCTTTCGAATACCTTAGAAAGACAGGGTAGGATATATATAGGTCTGTAGCAGTTTGGGTCTAGAGTGTCACCCCCTTTGAAGAGGAGGATGACTGTGGCAGCTTTCCAATCTTTGGGAATCTCAGATGATACAAAAGAGAGGTTGAACAGGCTAGTAATAGAGGTTGCAACAATTTCGGCAGATAATTTTAGAAAAAGAGGGTCCAGATTGTCTAGCCCGGCTGATTTGTATGGGTCCAGATTTTGCAGCTCTTTCAGATCAGCTATCTGGATTTGGGTGAAGGAGAAATAGTGGGGGCATTGGCGGGTTGCTGTGGAGGGTGCCGGGCAGTTGACCGGGGTAGGGGTAGCTAGGTGGAAAGCATGGCCAGCCGTAGAGAAATGCTTATTGAAATTCTCAATTATAGTGGATTTATCGGTGGTAACAGTGTTTCCTAGCCTCAGACCAGTGGGCAGCTGGGAGGAGGTGCTCTTATTCTCCATGGACTTTACAGTGTCCCAGAACTTTTTTGAGTTAGTACTACAGGATGAAAATTTCTGTTTGAAAAAGCAAGCCTTAGCTTTTCTAACTGCCTGTGTATATTTGTTCCTAACTTCCCTGAAAAGTTGTATATCACGGGGGCTATTCGATGCTAATGCAGAACGCCACAGGATGTTTTTGTTTTTGTTTCTGGAGTGAACCAAGGACTATATCTATTCCTAGTTCTACATTTTTTGAGTGGGGCATGCTTATTTAAGATGGTGAGGAAGGCACTTTTAAAGAATTGCCAGGCATCATCTACTGATGGGATGAGGTCAATGTCATTCCAGGATACCCCGGCCAGATCGATTAAAAGGCCTGCTCACAGAAGTGAGATCTTGATTGAAAACAGCAGAGGTGTATTTGGAGGGCGAGTTAGTTAGGATGACATCTATGAGGGTGCCCGTGTTCACAAATTTGGGGTTGTACCTGGTAGGTTCATTGATCATTTGTGTGAGATTAAGGGCATCAAGCTTAGATTGTAGGATGGCCGGGGTGTTAAGCATGTCCCAGTTTAGGTCACCTAGTAGCACGAGCTCAGAAGATAGATGGGGGCAATCAATTCACATATGGTATCGAGGGCACAGCTGGGGGCAGAGGGAGGTCTATAGCAAGTGGCAACAGTGAGAGACTTGTTTCTGGAAAGGTGCATTTTTAGAAGTAGAAGCTCAAATTGTTTGGGTACAGACTTGGATAGTAATACAGAACTCTGCAGGCTATCTTTGCAGCAGATTGCAACACCGCCCCCTTTGGCAGTTCTATCTTGGTGGAAAATGTGGAGATTCAGGGTTTTTGGTGGTTTTCCTAAGCCAGAATTCAGACACGGCTAAGACATCCGGGTTGGCAGTGTGTGCTAAAGCAGTGAGTAAAACAAACTTAGGGAGTAGGCTTCTAATGTTAACATGCATGAAACCAAGGCTTTTACGGTTACAGAAGTCAACAAATGAGAGCACCTGGGGAGTGGGAGTGGCGCTAGGCACTGCGGGACCTGGATTAACCTCCACATCACCAGAGGAACAGAGGAGAAGTAGGATAAGGGTACGGCTAAAGGCTATACGAACTGGCCGTCTAGCACGTTCGGAACAGAGAATAAAAGGAGCAGGTTTCTGGGCACGATAGCATAGATTCAATGATGCAGAGTGGTACAGACTGGACCAGTCTACTGTATTTATTGGCAGAGGTTCAGTGGTGGTGATGGGGGTTAATAAGATAAAACAGGTCCCATAACTAGCCTTCTGCTCTCATCCATATCTAGTGGTGAAGGGGGGACAGAAGAGGGGACAGATAAAGATGAGAGAGTGAGGGAGGGAGATAGAGATGAGAGAGTGAGGGAGGGAGACTGAAAATAGAGGGGGAGAGCGATAGAGATGAGAGAGTGAGGGGGGAGACTGAAAAGAGAGGGAGGGAGAGCGATAGAGATGAGAGAGTGAGGGAGGGAGACTGAAAAGAGAGGGAGGTAGAGTGATAGAGGTGAGAGAGTGTGGGATGGAGACTAAAAAGAGAGGGAGGGAGAGAGATAGAGATGAGAGAGTGAGGGAGGGAGGGAGGGAGACTGGAAGGGAGGGAGGGAGAGCGATAGAGATGAGAGAGTGAGGGAGGGAGGGAGACTGGAAGGGAGGGAGAGCAATAGAGATGAGAGAGTGAGGGAGGGAGGGAGGGAGGGAGGGAGACTGGAAGGGAGGGAGGGAGAGCGATATAGATGAGAGAGTGAGGGAGGGAGGGAGACTGGAAGGGAGGGAGGGAGAGACCAAGAGTGAAAGACCTCCTTCAGCCTTTAGGTCTGACTCAGTGACAGTGTGACCAATTCATTACAGTTAAAGAGTAAATGTCCCAGGATGTTTGCACAATTAACAGTAATTCAACACACACACACACACACACACTCTGTTATTCTCCAACCACACACACATGCACACACACACATTCTTCGGGAACGTCCGCCGTCCTCTGGGAGTGTATGCGACCCAGTGTTCCGACACTAATCCTACTGCCTCCGCTCTGAACAATACAATCTGTTCTACAGAGTACTGGGCAGAGAAGAGTAGAGAGAGAGGGAAGAGGAGAGAGGAAAAGGAGTGAGAGGAAGAGGAGAGAGAGGGAAGAGGAGACAGAAGAGGAGAGAAGGGGAAGAAGAGAGAAGGGGAAGAGGAGAGAGAGGGAAGAATAGGGAGAGGGAAGAGGAGAGAGAGGAAGAGGAGAGAAAGGGAAGAGGAGAGAGAGGGAAAAGGAGAGAAAGGGAAGAGGAGAGAAAGGGAAGATGAGAGAGAGAGAAAAGGAGAGAAAGGGAAGAGGAGTGAGAGGAAGAGGGGAGAGAGGGAAGAGGGGAGAGAGGGAAGAGGAGAGAAAGGGAAGATGAGAGAGAGGGAAGAGGAGAGAGAGAGAAGTGGAGAGAGAGGGAAGAGGAGAGAAAGGGAAGATGAGAGAGAGGGAAGAGGAGAGAGAGAGAAGTGGAGAGAGGGGAAGAGGAGAGAGAGGGAAGAGGAGAGAGAGAGAAGTGGAGAGAGGGGAAGAGGAGAGAGAGGAAGAGGAGAGAGAGGAAGAGGGGAGAGAGGGAAGAGGAGAGAGAGGAAGATGAGAGAGAGAAGTGGAGAGAGGGGAAGAGGAGAGAGAGGAAGAGGGGAGAGAGGGAAGAGGAGAGAGAGGAAGAGGAGAGAGAGAGAAGTGGAGAGAGGGGAAGAGGAGAGAGAGGGAAGAGGAGAGAGAGAGAAGTGGAGAGAGGGGAAGAGGAGAGAGAGGAAGAGGAGAGAGAGGAAGAGGGGAGAGAGGGAAGAGGAGAGAGAGGAAGATGAGAGAGAGAAGTGGAGAGAGGGGAAGAGGAGAGAGAGGAAGAGGGGAGAGAGGAAGAGGAGAGAGAGGAAGATGGGAGAGAGGGAAAAGGAGAGAGGTGGAAGAGGAGAGAGGTGGAAGAGAGGAGAGAGGGAAAAGCAGAGAGGGGAAAAGGAGAGAGAGGAAGAGGAGAGAGAGGAAGATGAGAGAGAGGAAGAGGAGAGGGAGGAAGAGGAGAGAGAGAGGAAGAAGAGAGGAGATGGGCACATGACCAAATAAACACATTATATGCTGCATTTAGTTGATCTTCTGCATTACTTGAACCATAATTCACTTTCAACAACTACCATTTTACGTCTGTGCTATGTTTTGTCATATTGAACCTGAACAGAAGAAAACACGCATTTTTCTCCCTGTTAAATGTCAGTGGAACAGCACCTCCATATTGCCATAGCCAGTCATAAGTGATATATATATATGTTGTGTACACACTGCCATTACTACCAATGTTCCCTCAAATTTTTTTCGTCACTGAGCAAATTTCAGGTCTGCTGAGCGCAAACTTGAACATTGGAATAATTCTGTGCAACTTCTGGTGCTCGTTTACAGTGAACAATGAGGCTGTATCTGCTTTAAGTTAGTTTTAAAAGAGGTCACATAGTCTACTGTGGCTATTTGATGATAATGTAGGCCAACCAGAGTGGCCTACCATCAAAAACAATGGAGAAACTGCATCCCATAACATTTTAACATGGAAATAGCTGTTCTATCATTCAGCCTACAGTAGCACCCAATGTGTGGTGTTCAATGTAGGCCTACCTTCCATGAGACTTATGAAAATCCTGCAGGGCTTGACATTAACCTGTTTATCCACTTGTCCTTCAGACAAAGACGTGACTGAAAATGTTGTGTTGCTTGATGCAAGAAACCACTTCACAAAATAAAATGCATCCTTATTCTCATATCATTATTACAGAGAATCAGACAAATGATGCTACCCTCTGCCTATTGGCTACTTAGCTTATTCAAGCCTGTCTCAAAATACAACACTGCCCCTTTAAGATAAAAAAAAAGCTCTTTGCCAGATGCTTTTCAAAGATGTCTAGAAAAGCACATATTTGGTGCTCTTGTAGAAAACAATCACTCCCCCATTGCTGACTACAAATGATCTATAACTGGGCTAATAACTCACTAACTAGCAAAGGATATGAACAAAATGTGCAAATGTTCACACATGCCTACATGTCGCTCTTCTACCCATAACCGTTCATCCTGTTAAAACAGTCTACTTCAAAGTGAATGACACAGATCCATATATGGCAATGATCTATTTGCATATATAGTGAGGGAAAAAAGTATTTAATCCCCTGCTGATTTTGTACATTTGCCCACTGACAAAGCAATGATCAGTCTATAATTTTAATGGTAGGTTTATTTGAACCATGAGAGACAGATTAACAACAAAAAAATCCAGAAAAACGCATGTCAAAAATTTTATAAATTGATTTGCATTTTAATGAGGGAAATAAGAATTTGACCCCCTCTCAATCAGAAAGATTTCTGGCTCCCAGGTGTCTTTTATACAGGTAACAAGCTGAGATTAGGAGCACACTTAAAGGGAGTGCTCCTAATCTCAGTTTGTTACCTCTATAAAAGACACCTGTCCACAGAAGCAATCAATCAATCAGATTCCAAACTCTCCACCATGGCCAAGACCAAAGAGCTCTCCAAGGATGTCAGGGACAAGATTGTAGACCTACACAAGGCTGGAATGGGCTACAAGACCATCACCAAGCAGCTTGGTGAGAAGGTGACAACAGTTGGTGCGATTATTCGCAAATGGAAGAAACACAAAATAACTGTCAATCTCCCTCGGCCTGCGGCTCCATGCAAGATCTCACCTCGTGGAGTTGCAATGATCATGAGAACGGTGAGGAATCAGCCCAGAACTACACGGGAGGATCTTGTCAATGATCTCAAGGCAGCTGGGACCATAGTCACCAAGGAAACAATTGGTAACACACTACGCCGTGAAGGACTGAAATCCTGCAGCGCCCACAAGGTCCCCCTGCTCAAGAAAGCACATATACATGCCCGTCTGAAGTTTGCCAATGAACATCTGAATGATTCAGAGGACAACTGGGTGAAAGTGTTGTGGTCAGATGAGACCAAAATGGAGCTCTTTGGTATCAACTCAACTCGCCGTGTTTGGAGGAGGAGGAATCCTGCCTATGACCCCAAGAGCACCATCCCCACCGTCAAACATGGAGGTGGAAACATTATGCTTTGGGGGTGTTTTTCTGCTAAGGGGACAGGACAACTTCACCGCATCAAAGGGACGATGGACGGGGCCATGTACCGTCAAATCTTGGGTGAGAACCTCCTTCCCTCAGCCAGGGCATTGAAAATGGGTCGTGGATGGGTATTCCAGCATGACAATGACCCAAAACACACGGCCAAGGCAACAAAGGAGTGGCTCAAGAAGAAGCACATTAAGGTCCTGGAGTGGCCTAGCCAGTCTCCAGACCTTAATCGCATAGAAAATCTGAGGAGGGAGCTGAATTTCGAGTTGGCAAACATCAGCCTCGAAACCTTAATGACTTGGAGAAGATCTGCAAAGAGGAGTGGGACAAAATCCCTCCTCAGATGTGTGCAAACCTGGTGGCCAACTACAATAAATGTCTGACCTCTGTGATTGCCAACAAGGGTTTTGCCACCAAGTACTAAGTTATGTTTTGCAAAGGGGTCAAATACTTATTTCCCTCATTAAAATGCAAATCATTTTATAACATTTTTGACATGTGTTTTTCTGCATTTTTTTGTTGTTATTCTGTCTCTCACGGTTCAAATAAACTTACCATTAAAGTTATAGACTGATCATTTCTTTGTCAGTGGGCAAACGTACAAAATCAGCAGGGGATCAAATACTTTTTTCCCTCACTGTAGACCTACTGCAGCTCTGATTGTTTATGCTGCACTTGTCTGTGTAGAGTACAGGCCTGAGTCCTGCCTGTCAACGCAATAGAATCCTACTCTGATGTGTTCTGCCCACAACAAAATCTCTTGCATAGTTAGTTTTGTTTCAGTAAGTTGCATTGAAAGTGGCTAATATTGCGTTGATTGGATCACAATTCCAACAGTAACGGGAAACTAACGGGGAAAACTCTAGAAAGGTGAGTGAAATTCAACCTCTTGCTTCTCTGCAGGGGGCTGATATTTCTTCTGCACAGCAGTCCCATGGGAGCTGCTCCTCCACGCCAGAGAGCACAGCTTAGAGGGAACAGTGATTACTACCGAGACTTCACCAACCCCACACTCGAATCACTGCAGTCATTTTTAACATTCAAGGTGCTCAACTTCTGCAAAGAATGTGTTAATATTTCACGACTGGTATAATGAGGCCTAAGTATTGAATGAATAACCTTGATGATGCTGATTATGACACTGGTGATTAGGATGATGACAATCTGATAATCATTCTCATTACATTCCCCTATCTCAGACCATCCATCATTATTAATGTGCAGATCATACATTCTGCCGACTGTTTCATTATTAACTGGGACCTGCTATGAAAAGAGAGACCTGTCTCCATGAAAAATCATTTTCTATCTTTCACTGTATAGTTAACCCTTTCGACAGGCTAAAGTACTCTGGCAGCTTTCACATGCTGTTAAGATGTATATTACAGTCCACCGTTTATTTACTTAAAGGGTAATTACTTATTAAGAAATGAGTCATTACTGTGGGCTTTCTACATGACCCTGGGGCATGACATTTGCGTGATTGGTTTCAATCCAACCTCATAAATCAGGATTTGATTTTTTGGGGGGTCTGAAATATGTATTTGTATTTATTAGTGATCCCCATTAGTTCCTGCCAGAGCAGCAGCTACTCTTCCTGGGGTTTATTATGGATCCCCATTAGTTCCTGCCAAGGCAGCAGATACTCTTCCTGGGGTTTATTATGGATCCCCATTGGTTCCTGCCAAGGCAGCAGCTACTCTTCCTGGGGTTTATTATGGATCTCCATTAGTTCCTGCCAAGGCATCAGCTACTCTTCCTGGGGTTTATGATGGATCACCATTAGTTCCTGCCAAGGCAACAGCTACTCTTCCTAGGGATTATTATGGATCCCCATTAGTTCCTGCCAAGGCAGCAGCTACTCATCCTGGGGATTATTATGGATCCCCATTAGTTCCTGCCAAGGCAGCAGCTACTCTTCCTGGGGATTATTATGGATCTCCATTTGTTCCTGCCATGGCAGCAGCTACTCTTCCTGGGGTTATTATGGATCTCCATTAGTTCCTGCCATGGCAGCAGCTATTCTTCCTGGGCTTATTGTGGATCTCCATTAGTTCCTGTCAAGGCAGCAGCTACTCTTCCTTTGGTTTATTATGGATCCCCATTAGTTCCTGCCAAGGCAGCAGCTACTCATCCTGGGGATTATTATGGATCCCCATTAGTTCCTGCCAAGGCAACAGCTACTCTTCCTGGGGTCCAGCAACATTCAGGCAGTTATATACAATAAAAACATGACTGTCACGTCCTGACCAGTATAAGGGTAATTTGTTATTGTAGTTTGGTCAGGACGTGGCAGAGGGTATTTGGTTTATGTGGTTCGGGGTGTGTGTATTATGTAGAGGGTAGTTGATTTATGTTTTCCGGGTTTTTTTGGTCACTGCTCTATGTTAGTCTATTTCTATGTTCTTTCTAGTTAGTCTGTGTCTGTTTAGTTAATTGGGGTGTGGACTCTCAATTGAAGGCAGGTGTTGTCTAGTTGCCTTTGATTGAGAGTCCTATATATTAGGGTGTGTTTGTAATTTGTGGGAGGTTGTTTCTTGTTTAGCTGTCATTGCCTGACAAGACTGTCTTTTTCGTCGTTCATCATTGTTGTTATTTTTGTATACGTGTTTGTTTGGTTTTCCTTCTTTCACCTATTAAAAGAAGATGAGTATACAACCCGCTGCGTTTTGGTCCTTCCCAGACGACAACCGTGACAATGACATTATATTTCATAAAACTTTTCTCAACATATTAAGTGTGTGTCTTCAGGCCACTACTCTACTACCACATATCTACAATACAAAATCCAGGTGTTTGTGTGTAGAGTGCGTGTGTAAGCATGTGTATATGTATGTCTGTGCCTGTGTGTGTCTCTTCACAGTCACCGCTGTTCCATAAGGTGTATTTTGATCCGTTTTTAAATCTGATTCAACTGCTTGCATCAGTTACCTGATGTGGAATAGATTTTCATGTAGCCATGGCTCTATGTAGTACTGTGCGCCTCCTGTAGTCTGTTCTGGACTTGGGGACTGTGAAGAGACTTCTGGTGGCATGTCTTGAGGGGTATGCACGGGGTGTCCAAGTGTTCTTGTAGTTTAAACAGACAGCTCGGTGCTTTCAGCATGTCAACACTTCTTCCAAAAACAAGTAGTGATGAAGTCAATCAGTGAAGTCAATGTTGACCCTGGGTCAAGGCTTGTCTAGACGATGTGTTGACCCTGGGTCAGGGCTTGTCTAGACGATGTGTTGACCTGGGTCAGGGCTTGTCTAGGTGATGTGTTGACCTGGGTCTGTGCTTGTCTAGACGATGTGTTGACCCTGGATCAGGGCTTGTCTAGACGGTGTTGACCTGGGTCAGGGCTTGTCTAGATGATGTGTTGACCTGGGTCTGTGCTTGTCTAGATGATGTGTTGACCCTGGGTCAGGGCTTGTCTAGATGATGTGTTGACCCTGGGTCAGGGCTTGTCTAGACGGTGTTGACCCTGGGTCAGAACTAGTCTAGATGATGTGTTGACCCTGGATCAGAACTTGTCTAGACGATGTGTTGACCCTGGATCAGAACTTGTCTAGATGATGTGTTGACCCTGGGTCAGGGCTTGTCTAGATTATGTGTTGACCCTGGGTCAGGGCTTGTCTAGACGGTGTTGACCCTGGATCAGAACTTGTCTAGACGATGTGTTGACTCTTGGTCAGAATTTGTTTAAACGATGTGTTGACTATGGGTCAGAACTTGTCTAGACGATGTGTTGACTATGGGTCAGAACTTGTCTAGACGATGTGTTGACCTGGGTCAGAACTTGTCTAGACGATGTGTTGACTATGGGTCAGAACTTGTCTAGACGATGTGTTGACCTGGGTCAGGGCTTGTCTAGACGATGTGTTGACTATGGGTCAGAACTTGTCTAGACGATGTGTTGACCCTGGGTCAGAACTTGTCTAGATGATGTGCTTGCGTGTTTGTGAGCAGGTTAGCCCTGTGCCACAGATGGCATGGCATAATAACCAGATGGGTACAGCTCCCGTAACCCACTCCTGGCAGAGCCAATTGTTGCTTGACTAGCGTTGCCAACCAACCCATTAACACAGCAGGAAAACGGTTTCATCTCTCTATCCATATGAATGGATATCCGGGAGCTTTCCAATATGATCATTTTGGTACATTTTCAACAATAACATTTAACATTTTAGTCATTTAGCAGATGCTCTTATCCAGAGCGACTTACAGTAGTGAATGCATACATTTCATATATATTTTTTCCATACTGGTCCCCCATGGGAATCGAACCCACAACCCTGGTGTTGCAAACACCATGCTCTACCAACTGAGCCACACGGGACGTTAACGCCCCCGTCATCTATTGGATTCATAGGAAACCAGGGGACATCAGATGACACCATCTGTTTTCGGCTGGTTCCGCCTCCCAACAGCAAACTTTAAAAACCCATGACTATAATTGGATCACTGTGATTCTAATGGCATTTTAGTGAACGTTATTTCTTTCATCTCTCCCTCTCTCGCTTCACCTTTTCATTACTGGAAGTGTGAACATGCTCGTTAACCATCGTTCACTCTCTCCGTATCTCCTCCTTACTCCCACACCACCTCTCTGTCTCTCTCTCTCTGTCTCTAAAAAGGCACACAGGCAGCAGATTCCTGAAAGCTAAGGGCGGCTGGGGGAGAGAAATACTTCCCAGGATTAGTTAGTAATCTGGGTCTTTGGTCTCGAGGATTCGCCCTCTGTCTACCACCCCTTGGAACACTGGGAGATTTGTCTGTGGGGTCGCCAACTAATGGGTGGAGGGGTATGGGGTGAGACTGACAGGGGTGCTCGTTAGCGAGGTTGGGGGAGGATTAAGAACCTTTGTGAAGGGTGGGCCGGCTGGAGGAGGCAGACAAATGGTGGTTTTGTGAGGGTGAACTTGAGACTGAAGTCTCAGGTTTAGACATGGAGTGGTGCAGAGAGGTACCTGAATGTGCCATGGCACAGACTGATTAATGGTAAGGGGAAGGTTGGCTTTGTTGGGAAGGGGGAGCCAGGGAGAAGGTTGAGGCTTTTGGGAAGAGGGGAGGCAGGGGAGAGGTTGATGTTGTTGGGCAGGGGGGAGGCAGGGGAGAGGTTGATGTTGTTGGACAGGGGGGAGGCAGGGGAGAGGTTGATGTTGTTGGGCAGGGGGAGGCAGGGGAGAGGTTGATGTTGTTGGGCAGGGGGGAGGCAGGGGAGAGGTTGATGTTGTTGGACAGGGGGGAGGCAGGGGAGAGGTTGATGTTGTTGGACAGGGGGGAGGCAGGGGAGAGGTTGATTTTGTTGGGAAGAGGGGAGGCAGGGAGAAGATGGAGAAGGTTGATGTTGTTGGGAGGACGCAGAGGAGAGGTTAATATTGTTGGGCAGAGGGGGAGAGGTTTATGTTGCCAAGTAGTATTCCCCCATCTTCTGGGTCCAAGCCAAGTAGAATTCCGCCATCCTCTGGGACCAAGCCAAGTAGTATTCCGCCATCTTCTGAGTGCAAGCAAAGTAGTATTCCGCCATCTTCTGGGTCCAAGCCAAGTAGTATTCCGCCATCTTCTGGGTCCAAGCCAAGTAGTATTTCGCCATCCTCTTGGTCCAAGCCAAATAGTATTCCGCCATCTTCTGGGTCCAAGCCAAGTAGTATTCCGCCATCTTCTGGGTCCAAGCCAAGTAGTATTCCGCCATCCTCTTGGTCCAAGCCAAATAGTATTCCGCCAACCTCTTGGTCCAAGCCAAGTAGTATTCCGCCATCCTCTGGGTCTAAGCTAAGTAATATTCCTGTTGCCATTAGACCAAAGTAACACATTAACATCTTCTCCAGAAATACTAGAAACAGCTAATAAATAATAATAAACCAAGATCTTGTAAAGCACGTGTCAAACTCATTCGAAGGAGGGCCGAGTGTCTGCATGTTTTCCCTCGTCCCTTGTACTTGAATGATGAATTAAGGTCACTAATTAGTAAAGAACTCCCCTCTGTCTTAATTGAAAGGAAAAAAGAAAAACCTGCAGACACCAGGCATTCCATGGAATGAGTTTGACACCCTTGTTGTAAAGGTCAAAAACATGGCTGCCGGGAGCCAATTAACTTGTTTGAGTGACTTTGTCACAGTGCCGACAGGTGGCCAAACGGAACCATATTCTACAGGTCAGCTACTATGACCCTTGGCCTGCGTGCTACATTTCAGGAGGGAACGGATCAAGAGGTCAGTTGCGACTGGTGACTGTTGATATGGCCAGATATTAAACAAGGTAAGGGATGTACTGAGCACAGCACGCCAGTACAGCATGCCACCAGAATGCCTTGATCAATTGATTGGCAGGAGTGTACAACCATAGATGGAGTCTTAATGCTTACTCTCTAAGGAACAGAACCAGTCATTATGTTAGTTGTGGATGGGGTCTTACTCTCTAAGGAACAGAACCAGTCATTATGTTAGGTGTGGACGGGGTCTTACTCTCTAAGGAACAGAACCAGTCATTATGTTAGGTGTGGATGGGGTCTTACTCTCTAAGGAACAGAACCAGTCATTATGTTAGGTGTGGATGGGGTCTTACTCTCTAAGGAACAGAACCAGTCATTATGTTAGGTGTGGATGGGGTCTTACTCTCTAAGGAACAGAACCAGTCATTATGTTAGGTGTGGACGGGGTCTTACTCTCTAAGGAAGAGAACCAGTCATTATGTTAGGTGTGGACGGGGTCTTACTCTCTAAGGAACAGAACCAGTCATTATGTTAGGTGTGGACGGGGTCTTACTCTCTAAGGAACAGAACCAGTCATTATGTTAGGTGTGGATGGGGTCTTACTCTCTAAGGAACAGAACCAGTCATTATGTTAGGTGTGGATGGGGTCTTACTCTCTAAGGAACAGAACCAGTCATTATGTTAGGTGTGGATGGGGTCTTACTCTCTAAGGAACAGAACCAGTCATTATGTTAGGTGTGGACGGGGTCTTACTCTCTAAGGAACAGAACCAGTCATTATGTTAGGTGTGGACGGGGTCTTACTCTCTAAGGAACAGAACCAGTCATTATGTTAGGTGTGGACGGGGTCTTACTCTCTAAGGAACAGAACCAGTCATTATGTTAGGTGTGGATGGGGTCTTACTCTCTAAGGAACAGAACCAGTCATTATGTTAGGTGTGGATGGGGTCTTACTCTCTAAGGAACAGAACCAGTCATTATGTTAGGTGTGGATGGGGTCTTACTCTCTAAGGAACAGAACCAGTCATTATGTTAGGTGTGGATGGGGTCTTACTCTCTAAGGAACAGAACCAGTCATTATGTTAGGTGTGGATGGGGTCTTACTCTCTAAGGAACAGAACCAGTCATTATGTTAGGTGTGGACGGGGTCTTACTCTCTAAGGAACAGAACCAGTCATTATGTTAGGTGTGGATGGGGTCTTACTCTCTAAGGAACAGAACCAGTCATTATGTTAGGTGTGGATGGGGTCTTACTCTCTAAGGAACAGAACCAGTCATTATGTTAGGTGTGGATGGGGTCTTACTCTCTAAGGAACACAACCAGTCATTATGTTAGGTGTGGACGGGGTCTTACTCTCTAAGGAACAGAACCAGTCATTATGTTAGGTGTGGATGGGGTCTTACTCTCTAAGGAACAGAACCAGTCATTATGTTAGGTGTGGATGGGGTCTTACTCTCTAAGGAACAGAACCAGTCATTATGTTAGGTGTGGATGGGGTCTTACTCTCTAAGGAACACAACCAGTCACACAAGCTATTTTTACTGGTACAGCAGCTCCACACAGCACAAGTCTTAAAATCGTTCAAACAATAACATACAAAAACGAATAATACAAAACTAACTTTTGAAAAGAGAGCGCGAGAGGGTGATTTAAGGATAGTGTTGAAAAAGAAACGGTGACTGAGTAATAAATATAAAAGTGACTTGAAAAAAGAGATAGAACGAGAGGGTGATTAAAGAGTCCATCGTCCTGAGAAAAAAGGTTGGACAAGAAAGACAAAGAGAGAAGGAGCGAGCGGAAGGAAGTGAGGAGCATTGAAGTGTGTGTGTATGAGAGAGAGAGAGAGAAGTAGAGAGAGAGAGAGCACACGAAAGGTGCATGAATGATGGTCCCTGCTCAGACAGTTAGTTGGGGACCTTGCTGAATGCTCTCTGTGCCCTGGATATTCCTGCCCGCTCTGTGCTCTCATCCTCCAGAGGACGTCGTTACACTGTACTCTGTCTCTACCAGGACGGCCAGGGAAGATAAATCAGGGCTCCGCAGAGGTTTGTGGAGAGAGCGGTGGATGTTCAGAGAACCTGTTACTACTTCCTTAGCCCAGGAAGGTTAGTTATCCCTGGGGAAGAGCTCAGCAGTTAAGCCGGGCAAGCCAACGAGACCCAGTGGAAGCAAAGAGTAATGTCACAGAGTGTAGTCTGTGATTTTACATGTTAGTCACTGAGCAGACGTTCTTATCCAGGGAGATTTACAGGAGTAATTAGGGTTAAGTGCTTTGCTCAAGTGCAGATCAACAGATTGTTCACCTAGCTAGCTCGGGGATTCGAACCAGAGACTTTTCAGTTACTGGCCCAACACTCTTAACCGCTAAGCTACCTGCCGCCCCGTTATCTTTACTCATATGGGTGTCCGAGGGCAGTGTCAAACTTCCTGCTCCGTTAACATCATCTTTTCACGCCGTTTTTACCAGCTTTTTGTCTAATAATAATGTGCTTTTTTATATTAACTTGGAAAAGGCATATTGGACAATGGGGGGGAAAAGCCGGCCTCTATACATGTACACTCTTAGAGAAAATGGCTGCAAAACGGTTCTTTGGCTTCTCCATATTAGAACCCTTCTTGGTTGAAGGCAAGACCCTTTCTGGTTCCAGGTGGAACCCTGTGGAAAGGGTTCTAAATGGCAAGGAAAAGGGTTCTAACTGGAACCAAAAGCGTTCTACCTAAAAAAAAAGGTTCTTCAAATGGTTCTGCTATGGAGACAGCTGAAGAACCCTTTTAGTTTCTAGTTATCGATCATTTTGTGTTCAATATTATCTTCAGAGTTTTCTTGTGAACTCCGAGACCAAAAAGGCACCTGAACAGCTTCTACCACCAAGACATCAGACTGCTGAACATTTGATCAATTGGCTACCCGGACAATTTACAAAGACCCCCTTTATTATTTATTTATTTAATCTTAATTGTTTTGCACTGACCACTTGCACTGGCTCTATGCACACTCACTAGACTCTACACACACACTCACACATACTACACTGACACTCCAACAAACACACACACAAACACACACACACACTTTCACACTTCGCATATGCTGCCGCTACTCTGTTTATTATACACACATGACCAAAAGTATGTGGACACCTGCTAGTCGAACATCTCATTACAAAATCATGAGCATTAATGTGGAGTTGCCCTTTTCTGCTATAACAGCCTCCACTCTTCTGGGAAGGCTTTCCACTAGATGTCGAAACATTGGTGTTCGATGGGGTTGAGGTCAGGGCTCTGTGCAAGCCAGTCAAGTTCTTCCACACCAATCTTGACAAACAATTTCTGTATGGACCTTGCTTTGTGTACGGGACCATTGTTATGCTGAAACAGGAAAGAGCCTTCACCAAAGTTGGAAGCACAGAACTGTCTAGAATGTCATTGTACATTGTAATGTTAAGATTTCCCTTCACTGGAACTAAGGGGCCTAGCCTGAACCATGAAAAACAGCCCTAGACCATTATTCCTCCTCCACCAAACTTTACAGTTGACACTTTAGAGGTGGCACTATGCACCATCGGGCAGGTAGCATTTTCCTGGCATCCGCCAAACCCAGATTCATCTGTCGGACTGCCAGATGGTGAAGCGTGACTTATCACTCTTAGAGAACGCGTTTCCACTGCTCCAGAGTCCAATGGCAGCAAGCTTTACATCACACACTTGTCATTGCAAATGGTGATCTTAGGCATGTGTGCGGCTGCTCGGCCATGGAAACTCCCGACGAACAGTTATTGTGCTGACGTTGCTTCCA
>NC_042985.1:4171763-4298460 GCF_901001165.1 Salmo trutta
GTGCAGGATACATAGACAAGATGGTGGGATGGTACATAGACAGGATGGTGGGATAGTGCAGGATACATAGACAAGATGGTGGGATTGTAAATAGACAGGATGGTGGGAGGGTGCAGGATACATAGACAAGATGGTGGGATGGTGCAGGATACATAGACAAGATGGTGGGATGGTGCAGGACATAAACAAGATGGTGGGTGGTGCAGGATACATAGACAAGATGGTGGGATGGTGCAGGATACATAGACAAGATGGTGGGATGGTGCAGGATACATAGACAAGATGGTGGGATGGTGCAGGATACATAAACAAGATGGTGGGGTGGTGCAGGATACATAGACAAGATGGTGGGATGGTACATAGACAAGATGGTGGGATGGTGCAGGATACATAAACAAAATGGTGGGGTGGTGCAGGATACATAGACAAGATGGTGGGGTGGTGCAGGATACATAGACAGGATGGTGGGATGGTGCAGGATACATAGACAAGATGGTGGGATGGTGCAGGATACATAGACAAGATGGTGGGATGGTACAGGATACATAGACAAGATGGTGGGATGGTGCAGGACACATAAACAAGATGGTGGGTGGTGCAGGATACATAGACAAGATGGTGGGATGGTGCAGGATACATAGACAAGATGGTGGGATGGTGCAGGATACATAAACAAGATGGTGGGGTGGTGCAGTATACATAGACAAGATGGTGGGATGGTACATAGACAAGATGGTGGGATGGTGCAGGATACATAGACAAGATGGTGGGGTGGTGCAGGATACATAGACAAGATGGTGGGGTGGTGCAGGATACGTAGACAAGATGGTGGGATGGTGCAGGATTCATAGACAGGATGGTGGGATGGTGCAGGATACATAGACAAGATGGTGAGATGGTTAAGGATACATAGAAAAGATGGTGGAATGGTGCAGGATACATAGACAAGATGGTGGGGTGGTACATAGACAAGATGGGGGAGTGGTACATAGACAGGATGGTGGGATGTTGCAGGATCCATAGACAAGATGGTGGGGTGGTACAGGATACATAGACAAGATGGTGGGGTGGTGCAGGATACATAGACAAGATGGTGGAATGGTGCAGGATACATAGACAAGATGGTGGGATGGTGCAGGATACATAGACAAGATGGTGGGATGGTGCAGGATACATAGACAAGATGGTGGGATGGTACAGGTTACATAGACAAGATGGTGGGATGGTACAGGATACATAGACAAGATGGTGGGATGGTGCAGGATACATAGACAAGATGGTGGGATGGTACATAAACAAGATGGTGGGATGGTACAGGATACATAGACAAGATGGTGGGATGGTACATAGACAAGATGGTGGGATGGTGCAGGATACATAGACAAGATGGTGGGGTGGTGCAAGATACATAGACAAGATGGTGGGATGGTACATAGACAAGATGGTGGGATGGTGCAGGATACATAGACAAGATTGTGGGATGGAACATTGACAAGATGGTGGGATGGTGCAGGATACATAGACAAGATGGTGGGATGGTACGTAGACAAGATGGTGGGATGTTGCAGGATACATAGACAGAATGGTGGGATGGTACAAGATACATAGACAAGATGGTGGGGTGGTGCAGGATACATAGACAAGATGGTGGGATGGTACAGTATACATAGACAAGATGGTGGGATGGTACACAGACAGGATGGTGGGATGGTGCAGGATACATAGACAAGATGGTGGGGTGGTGCAGGATACATAGACAAGATAGTGGGGTGGTGCAGGATACATAGACAGGATGGTGGGATGGTGCAGGATACATAGACAATATAGTGGGGTTGTACATAGAGAAGATGGTGGGATGGTACAGGATACATAGACAAGATGGTGGGATGGTGCAGGATACATAGACAAGATGGTGGGGTGGTGCAGGATACATAGAGAAAATGGTGGGATGGTACAGGATACATAGACAAGATGGTGGGGTGGTGCAGGATACATAGACAAGATGGTGGGATGGTACAGGATACATAGACAAGGTGGTGGGGTGGTGCAGGATACATAGACAAGATGGTGGGAGGATACATAGACAGGATGGTGGGATGGTGCAGGATTCATAGACAATATGGTGAGGTTGTACATAGACAAGATGGTGGGATGGTACAGGATACATAGACAGGATGGTGGGATGTTGCAGGATACATAGACAAGATGGTAGGATGGTGCAGGATACATAGACAAGATGGTGGGGTGGTGCAGGATACATAGACAGGATGGTGGGATGGTCCAGGATAAATAGACAAGGTGGTGGGGTGGTGCAGGATACATAGACAAGATGGTGGGATGATACATAGACAGGATGGTGGGATGGTGCAGGATTCATAGACAAGATGGCGGGGTGGTACATAGACAAGATGGGGGGGTGGTACATAGACAGGATGGTGGGATGTTGCAGGATACATAGACAAGATGGTGGGATGGTGCATGATACATAGACAAGATGGTGGGATGGTACAGGATACATAAACAAGATGGTGGAATGGTGAAGGATACATAGACAAGATGGTGGGATGGTGCAGGATACATAGACAAGATGGTGGGGTGGTACAGGATACATAGACAAGATGGTGGGGTGGTGCAGGATACATAGACAAGATGGTGGAATGGTGCAGGATGCATAGACAAGATGGTGGGATGGTGCAGGATACATAGACAAGATGGTGGAATGGTGCAGGATACATAGACAAGATGGTGGGATGGTACAGGATACATAGACAAGATGGTGGGATGTTGCAGGATACATAGACAAGATGATGGGATGGTACAGGATACATAGACAAGATGGTGGGATGGTACATAGACAAGATGGTGGGATGGTGCAGGATACATAGACAAGATGGTGGGGTGGTGCAGGATACATAGACAAGATGGTGGGATGGTACATAGACAAGATGGTGGGATGGTGCAGGATACCTAGACAAGATGGTGGGGTGGTGCATGATACATAGACAAGATGGTGGGATGGTGCAGGATACATAGACAAGATGGTGGGGTGGTACAGGATAAATGGACAAGATGGTAGGATGGTACAGGATACATAGACAAGATATTGGGATGGTACAGGATACATAGACAAGATGGTAGGATGGTACAGGATAAATGGACAAGATGGTAGGATGGTACAGGATAAATAGACAAGATGGTAGGATGGTATATAGACAAGATGGTGGGATGGTACATAGACAAGATGGTGGGATGGTACATAGACAAGATGGTAGGATGGTACAGGATGCATGGACAAGATGGTGGGATGGTACATAGACAAGATGGTGGGATGGTACATGAGACAAGCACACATGACATGGCATAATAATTCAGGCATGACTGTACATCACTTCGGATGAAAACACGTCTGCCATTTTAGCCGACGCTATTTTTACATGTCCATTTCAAACTCCATTCATGTTTTATCTACTAAATGTAAATAGGTCAAAATGTGTAAAGTATTGAGCCAGGTGAGAACATGAGCATCTTAACGAGTGTGTGTGGTCAATCAAAGTGGAGCTGATATGAAGTTGGTGTCACGTTCGTTGGAATTATCGGACCAAGGCGCAGCGTGAGTAGCGTTCCACATATTTATTATAAAGTGAAACTAAGCAAAATACAAAAACAATACACCAAACCTGACTACAGCGGTGTTACATACACTTACTCAAAATACAATATCCCATAACCCACAAGTGGAAAACATGCTACTTAAGTATGATCCCCAATTAGAGACAACGATTACCAGCTGCCTCTAATTGGGAGTCATACACAATCACCAACATAGAAAAACAAACCTAGAACCCCACATAGAAATAATAAACTAGACTAACCCCCCAGTCACGCCCTGACCTACTCTACCATAGAAAATAAAAGCTTTCTATGGTCAGGACGTGACAGTTGGGTCCTGTTGATTTTTCAGACAGTGTGTTAGTAACCAAAGTAGAGCTGATATCAGGTTGGTCCTGTTAGTATTTCAGACAGTGTGTTAGTAACCAAAGTGGAGCTGATATCCGGTTGGTCCTGTTAGTATTTCAGACAGTGTGTTAGTAACCAAAGTGGAGCTGATATCAGGTTGGTCCTGTTAGTATTTCAGACAGTGTGTTAGTAACCAAAGTGGAGCTGATATCAGGTTGGTCCTGTTAGTATTTCAGACAGTGTGTTAGTAACCAAAGTGGAGCTGATATCAGGTTGGTCCTGTTAGTATTTCAGACAGTGTGTTAGTAACCAAAGTGGAGCTGATATCAGGTTGGTCCTGTTAGTATTTCAGACAGTGTGTTAGTAACCAAAGTGGAACTGATATCAGGTTGGTCCTGTTAGTATTTCAGACAGTGTGTTAGTAACCAAAGTGGAGCTGATATCAGGTTGGTCCTGTTAGTATTTCAGACAGTGTGTTAGTAACCAAAGTGGAGCTGATATCAGGTTGGTCCTGTTAGTATTTCAGACAGTGTGTTAGTAACCAAAGTGGAGCTGATATCAGGTTGGTCCTGTTAGTATTTCAGACAGTGTGCTAGTAACCAAAGTGGAGCTGATATCAGGTTGGTCCTGTTAGTATTTCAGACAGTGTGTTAGTAACCAAAGTGGAGCTGATATCAGGTTGGTCCTGTTAGTATTTCAGACAGTGTGTTAGTAACCAAAGTGGAGCTGATATCAGGTTGGTCCTGTTAGTATTTCAGACAGTGTGTTAGTAACCAAAGTGGAACTGATATCCGGTTGGTCCTGTTAGTATTTCAGACAGTGTGTTAGTAACCAAAGTGGAACTGATATCCGGTTGGTCCTGTTAGTATTTCAGACAGTGTGTTAGTAACCAAAGTGGAACTGATATCAGGTTGGTCCTGTTAGTATTTCAGACAGTGTGTTAGTAACCAAAGTGGAGCTGATATCAGGTTGGTCCTGTTAGTATTTCAGACAGTGTGTTAGTAACCAAAGTGGAGCTGATATCAGGTTGGTCCTGTTAGTATTTCAGACAGTGTGTTAGTAACCAAAGTGGAACTGATATCCGGTTGGTCCTGTTAGTATTTCAGACAGTGTGTTAGTAACCAAAGTGGAACTGATATCAGGTTGGTCCTGTTAGTATTTCAGACAGTGTGTTAGTAACCAAAGTGGAGCTGATATCAGGTTGGTCCTGTTAGTATTTCAGACAGTGTGTTAGTAACCAAAGTGGAACTGATATCAGGTTGGTCCTGTTGATTTTTCAGACAGTGTGTCAGTAAGTGTGAGCGCTTGGCTGCACACCAAGCCTTCCGATCCGTACTGATGTCACGGGTAATTGTTCCGGGCCCCAGCTCTAATTTTGATCAGAAATAATTGTAGCATGTACCAAGCTGCAGGATGTTCTGGGCGTATCGAGCGACAGAGCTGGGCTTCCTCGTGATTAAAATGTCACGGCACAAAAGTCCTCAAAAAGCGGAGAGAAAGGGGGGCCTATGCCACAACTCAAAATCACAGAGACACGTCTATGAATTATTCAACAGGGCTTGGTTCAAATGGGTTCTAATCAGCGTCTGAGGAACGCCACATAGGCAGTGTTTCTGCCAAGAGGGTTAACTCCTGAACTCAACGCTGACTATTATCTGTCACCAAAGGTCACACCTGAGATTTTAAGGTAGGTTTACAATGTCAAAACAATACTTAACCAGAACGAATCAGAATTGATCAGCTTAACTTTTGACCAATGGTGGTAGACTGACAGTGAATAGAATTGATCAGCTTAACTTTTGACCAATGGTGGTAGACTGACAGTGAATAGAATTGATCAGCTTAACTTTTGACCAATGGTGGTAGACTGACAGTGAATAGAATTGATCAGCTTAACTTTTGACCAATGGTGGTAGACTGACAGTGAATAGAATTGATCAGCTTAACTTTTGACCAATGGTGATGGACTGGCGTTGAATAGATTTAAATTAAATCACGCTGCGAAGTGAATTGACTTTGGATAATAGTGTATTATTTGTCCTTTACTGCACAATAAGGTGCTCAGATTTCTTGTTATGCAGCTAAGACGTGTGAAAAACAATGTTCTGTGTAATTACAGATATGGATTTTCCAATAACATTTCAGTAAAAGGCATGACATAAGATTGTCTATACTTCTGTGCTCTGCTAGCTAGAGGCCACATGAGCCCTCATACATAGTTATGCATTGTGGGTTTTTAACCACCTAGAGGCCACATCAGCTCTTATACATAGACAGTCATGCATTGGGGGTTTTTAACCACCAGATGAATGAAATACTGTTCTCAGGACTGGTAACAGACTCACAAGCATCTTGGCATAACAAATATGTTGGTGAGGGTGAATTGAAAATGTACCAAAAGGACCACATTGGAAAAGCCTCTGGATATCCATTCATTGTCACAGCTTTCTGAAGGATCAGACCAAAATGCAGCGTGTTTGTAGTTCCACATCTTTTTATTTATCCTGAAACTAAATGCAAGACACCAACTACTTTATATAACGAAACAACAAAAGCCGTAACGCAGAGCAGGCAAACACTACTCAAAAATGAACAACCCACACATGGAAAACAGGCTACCTAAGTATGGCTTCCAATCAGAGACACCGATAGATAGCTGCCTCTGATTGGAAACCACACCTGGCCAACGCATAGAAAAGGAAAACATAGAAATTTAGAAACCCCACAATGAAACAAACCCCAAAACACACCCAAAACACCCCAAGTCATGCCCTGACCACTCTACTATGGAAAATGACCTCTTACAAGGGTCAGGACGTGACATTCATATTCTCCTGAGACCCGCACATTTTTAGGGGGGGGATTATATATATATATATATATATACTTTTTAAATGACATTAGTGTTTGGGGTGATTTAACAAGTTATATGTTGTTATTTATCTTTTATTGTAAGTGTAAAAGTATTCTCTGTAGTGGCCATTATTACGTAAATATGAAAATTGCATTGCAGTCAATGGGTACAGTCAATGGGTACAGTCAATGGGTACAGTCAATGGGTACAGTCAATGATTACAGTCAATGATTGCAGTCAATGGGTACAGTCAATGGGTACAGTCAATGAGTACAGACAATGGGTACAGTCAATGGTTACAGTCAATGATTACAGTCAATGGGTACAGTCAATGGGTACAGTAGGTGAAAAACATAGTTGTAGCATCCGGATGTCCACTACAGATGACATTTCTTGATAAACTCTTATTTAGCTCTTATTTCATGTGAAATCATTATTACACTGTCCTGACTATTCAATTATTCCTTAGATATTCACTTACTAGAAATTATTTCAATATAAAACTCACACAAATTCTGATTCATAATTACACACACTTCTTTTCAAATGTCCATAAAATATGCACATTTTGACAGCAGATGTTAATTTTTTCATCCAGGAAGAGAAAGTTGTCAAAGCGACAGCCCCACACCATGTAATATCACTGTAAAGCCCAGAATGTCTTCTCAAAGTGGACTTAATTAATACAGTGGCTTATATGGCCTCAGAGATACGGACCAAATATGGAGAAGTGGATTATTCCAATACTGGTGTGGAATAACCAGCGCAATCACAGTGGAATCAACCACTGCAATCACAGGTGGAATGATGTTGACTATATTTGACTGTAATGAATCATTATCATTGTGTGTAAAAGAGAACAAAAGGACCAAACAGGAAGATTTCTAGGAATTTATTCCAATACAAAATAATACTCAATTATGGGACAACGTGACAGAGTGGGAGGGAACGAAAGTGAACGTAAAATACCAATCAGATCCCGTCTCCTCAACCCCATCACCTCAACCCCATCACACCACCTCAAACCCATCACTTCTCGTCTCCTCAACCCCATCTCCTCAACCCCATCACCTCAACCACATCACATCATCTCAACCCCATCACACCACCTCAACCCCATCACACCACCTCAACCCCACCACACCACCTCAACCCCCATCACATCACATCACATCCCCTCTCCTCAACCCCATCACCTCAACCCCATCACATCTCCTCAACCCTCATCACATCCCCTCTCCTCAACCCCATCACACCACCTCAACCCCATCACACCACCTCAACCCCACCACACCACCTCAACCCCATCACATCACATCCCCTCTCCTCAACCCCATCACCTCAACCCCATCACACCACCTCAACCCCCAACACATCCCCTCTCCTCAACCCCATCACCTCAACCCCATCACACCACCTCAACCCCATCACACCTCCTCAACCCCCAGCATATCTCCTCAACCCCCAGCACATCCCCTCTCCTCAACCCCATCACCTCAACCCCATCACACCACCTCAAACCCACCACATCTCCTCAACCCCCAGCACATCCCCTCTCCTCAACCCCATCACACCACCTCAACCCCACCACATCTCCTCAACCCCCAGCACATCCCCTCTCCTCAAACCCATCACATCTCCTCAACCCCATCACACCGCCTCAACCCCATCACATCTCCTCAACCCCATCACACCACCTCAACCCCACCACATCTCCTCAACCCCATCACACCACCTCAACCCAATCACATCTCCTCAACCCCATCACATCTCCTCAACCCCATCACACCAACTCAACCCCACCACATCTCCTCAACCCCCATCATATCCTCTCTCCTCAACCCCATCACACCACCTCAACCCCATCACAACACCTCAACCCCACCACATCACCTCAACCCCCATCACATCCCCTCTCCTCAACCCCATCACCTCAACCACATCACACCACATCAGCCCCACCACCTCTCCTCAACCCCCATCACATCCCCTCTCCTCAACCCCCATCACATCCCCTCTCCTCAACCCCATCACATCCCCTCTCCTCAACCCCATCACACAACCGCAACCCCATCACACCACCTCAGCCCCACCACATCTCCTCAACCCCATCACATCCCCTTTCCTCAACCCCATCACCTCAACCACATCACATCACCTCAACCCCATCACACCACCTCAACCCCACCACACCACCTCAACCCCACCACATCTCCTCAACCCCCATCACATCACATCCCCTCTCCTCAACCCCATCACCTCAACCACATCACCTCAACCCCATCACACCAACTCAACCCCACCACATCTCCTCAACCCCCAGCACATCCCCTCTCCTCAACCCCACCACCTCAACCCCATCACACCACATAAACCCCACCACCTCTCCTCAACCCCCATCACATCCCCTCTCCTCAACCCCATCACCTCAACCACATCATATCACCTCAACCACATCATATCACCTCAACCACATCACATCACCTCAACCCCATCACACCACCTCAACCACATCACCTCAACCACATCACACCACCTCAACCCCATCACACCACCTCAACCCCACCACACCACCTCAACCCCATCACATCACATCCCCTCTCCTCAACCCCATCACCTCAACCCCATCACACCACCTCAACCCCACCACACCACCTCAACCCCACCACATCTCCTCAACCCCCATCACATCTCCTCTCCTCAACCCCATCACATCCCCTCTCCTCAACCCCATCACACAACCGCAACCCCATCACACCACCTCAGCCCCACCACATCTCCTCAACCCCATCACATCCCCTCTCCTCAACCCCATCACATCACCTCAACCCCATCACATCACCTCAACCCCATCACACCACCTCAACCCCACCACACCACCTCAACCCCACCACATCTCCTCAACCCCCATCACATCCCCTCTCCTCAACCCCATCACCTCAACCACATCACATCACCTCAACCCCATCACACCAACTCAACCCCACCACATCTCCTCAACCCCCAGCACATCCCCTCTCCTCAACCCCACCACCTCAACCCCATCACACCACATAAACCCCACCACCTCTCCTCAACCCCCATCACATCCCCTCTCCTCAACCCCATCACCTCAACCACATCATATCACCTCAACCACATCACCTCAACCCCATCACACCACCTCAACCCCATCACCTCAACCCCATCACACCACCTCAACCCCACCACACCACCTCAACCCCCATCACATCCCCTCTCCTCAACCCCATCACATCAACCCCATCACACTACCTCAACCCCACCACACCACCTCAACCCCACCACATCTACTCAACCCCATCACATCCCCTCTCCTCAACCCCATCACGCCACATCAGCCCCACCACATCTCCTCAACCCCCATCACATCCCCTCTCCTCAACCACATCACCTCAACCCCATCACCTCAACCACATCACATCACCTCAACCCCACCACATCTCCTCAACCCCATCACATCACATCCCCTCTCCTCAACCCCATCACCTCAACCACATCACATAACCTCAACCCCATCACACCACCTCAGCCCCACCACATCTCCTCAACCCCCATCACATCCCCTCTCCTCAACCCCATCACACCACCTCAACCCCATCCCATCACCTCTCCTCAACCCCATCACATCACCTCAACCCCATCACATCACCTCTCCTCAATCCCATCACATCACATCACCTCTCCTCAACCCCATCACATCACATCAACCTCTCCTCAACCCCATCACCTCTCACCACCTCTCCTCAACCCCATCACACCACTTCTCCTCAACTCCATCACCTCTCCTCAACCCCATCACCTCTCACCACCTCTCCTCTACCCCATCACACCACTTCTCCTCAACTCCATCACCTCTCCTCAACCCCATCACACCACCTCTCCTCAACCACATCACATCACACCAGCTCTCCTCAACCCCATCACACCACTTCTCCTCTACCCCATCACACCACTTCTCCTCTACCCCATCACACCACTTCTCCTCTACCCCATCACACCACTTCTCCTCTACCCCATCACACCACTTCTCCTCTACCCCATCACACCACTTCTCCTCTACCCCATCACACCACTTCTCCTCTACCCCATCACATCACCTCTCCTCAACCCCATCACATCACCTCTCCTCAACCCCATCACACCACTTCTCCTCAACCCCCATCACACCACTTCTCCTCTACCCCATCACACCACTTCTCCTCTACCCCATCACACCACTTCTCCTCTACCCCATCACACCACTTCTCCTCTACCCCATCACATCACCTCTCCTCAACCCCATCACACCACCTCTCCTCAACCCCATCACCTCTCCTCACCCCCATCACCTCTCACCACTTCTCCTCAACCCCATCACCTCTCCTCAACCCCATCACCTCTCCTCAATCCCATCACCTCTCCTCAACCCCATCACCTCTCCTCAACCCCATCACATCACATCACACCACCTCTCCTCAACCCCATCACACCACTTCTCCTCAACCCCATCACCTCTCCTCAACCCATCACACCATCTCTCCTCAACCCCATCACCTCTCACCACCTCTCCTCTACCCCATCACACCACTTCTCCTCAACTCCATCACCTCTCCTCAACCCCATCACCTCTCCTCAACCCCATCACCTCTCCTCAACCCCATCACCTCTCCTCAACCCCACCACCTCTCCTCAACCCCATCACACCACCTCTCCTCAACCACATCACACCACCTCTCCTCTACCCCATCACACCACCTCTCCTCTACCCCATCACACCACTTCTCCTCTACCCCATCACACCACTTCTCCTCAACCCCATCACACCACTTCTCCTCTACCCCATCACATCACCTCTCCTCTACCCCATCACATCACCTCTCCTCTACCCCATCACATCACCTCTCCTCAACCCATCACACCACCTCTCCTCAACCCCATCACACCACCTCTCCTCAACCCCATCACACCACTTCTCCTCAACCCCATCACACCACTTCTCCTCAACCCCATCACATCACCTCTCCTCAACCCCATCACATCACCTCTCCTCAACCCCATCACATCACCTCTCCTCAACCCCATCACACCACCTCTCCTCAACCCCATCCCACCACCTCTCCTCACCCCATCACCTCTCCTCAACCCCATCACCTCTCCTCAACCCAATCACCTCTCCTCAACCCCATCACCTCTCCTCTCCTCAACCCCATCACCTCTCCTCTCCTCAACCCCATCACCTCTCCTCTCCTCAACCCCACCACCTCTCCTCAACCCCACCAACTCTCCTCAACCCCATCACACCACCTCTCCTCAACCCCATCACACCATCTCTCCTCAACCCCACCACCTCTCCTCAACCCCATCACCTCTCCTCAACCCCATCACACCACCTCTCCTCAACCCCATCACACCACCTCTCCTCAACCCCATCACCTCTCCTCAACCCCATCACCTCTTCTCAACCCCATCACCTCTCCTCAACCCCATCACCTCTTCTCAACCCCATCACCTCTCCTCAACCCCATCACATCACCTCTCCTCAACCCCATCACATCACCTCTCCTCAACCCCATCACATCACCTCTCCTCAACCCCATCACACCCCCTCTCCTCAACCCCATCACACCACCTCAACCACCATCACATTAGCCCTCCTCTACTCGCCTCCCTTCAGTAAACAGGGGATGTTGCACATGAAAATGATCGTAATATAACGCCTGCCTGAGACCCTGCTCTGTTTCACGAGGTTGCCAGGTCCACATCAAACCTCCCTCTGTGTCCAGAGGTTGCCAGGTCCACATCAAACCTCCCTCTGTGTCCAGAGGTTGCCAGGTCCACATCGAACCCCCCTCTGTGTCCAGAGGTTGCCAGGTCCACATCAAACCTCCCTCTGTGTCCAGAGGTTGCCAGGTCCACATCAAACCTTCCTCTGTGTCCAGAGGTTGCCAGGTCCACATCAAACCTTCCTCTGTGTCCAGAGGTTGCCAGGTCCACCTCAAACCTTCCTCTGTGTCCAGAGGTTGCCAGGTCCACATCAAACCTCCCTCTGTGTCCAGAGGTTGCCAGATCCACATCAAACCCTGCTGCGTGTCCAGAAGTTGCCAGGTCCACTTCAAACCCCCCACCTGTGTCCAGAGGTTGCCAGGTCCACATCAAACCTCGCTGTGTGTCCAGAGGTTGCCAGGTCCACATCAAACCTTCCTCTGTGTCCAGAGGTTGCCAGGTCCACATCAAACCTCCCTCTGTGTCCAGAGGTTGCCAGGTCCACATCAACCCTCCCTCTGTGTCCAGAGGTTGCCAGATCCACATCAAACCCTGCTGCGTGTCCAGAAGTTGCCAAGTTGCCATGCTCTGGGAGGACAAGTGCGGGGACAGTGTGGCCTAATCCTAATTTTGGGGTGGCAGGTAGCCTAGTAGTTAGAGCCTTGGGCCAGTAACCGAAAGGTTGCTGGTTTGAATCCCTGTGCTGATATGGTAAAAATCTGTCGTTCTGCCCCTGAACAAGACTGTTCCCTGGTAGGCCATCCTTGTTAATAAGAATTTGTTCTTAACAGACTTTTCAAGTTAAATTAAAAGAAATGCAATGCAAAGTCCATGACCAAGTTTGTAAGTGTGCTGGGGGTGTGAGTGCCCTTCTCCCTGTAGACCACTCTCCTTCTCCCTGCAGACCACTCTCATTCTCCCTGCAGACCACTCTCCTTCTCCCTGCAGACCACTCTCCTTCTCCCTGCAGACCACTCTCCTTCTCCCTGTAGACCACTCTCCTTCTCCCTGCAGACCACTCTCCTTCTCCCTGCAGACCACTCTCCTTCTCCCTGCAGACCACTCTCCTTCTCCCTGCAGACCACTCTCCTTCTCCCTGCAGACCATTCTCCTTCTCCCTGCAGACCACTCTCCTTCTCCCTGCAGACCACTCTCCTTCTCCCTGCAGCACGCCTTTCAATCATGCACTTTGTAAATTATTTTGCAATAGTAAACTTTTTTTCCATTCCCTGTATCAAGGCAAGCAGCATCCACTATTTTGAGACTACCATACATTTTCCACAACAACAAATAATCGGAGTGCTCCACACGTCAACCATTATCTTCAGCGCTATCGCTCAAATAACAAGCTATCCAATAAGATTCAATATCAGATTTCATATAGCAATTTACAAAGTGCATGAAGTTGAAAGGCGTGCTCCAGGGAGAAGGAGACCAATCTCCAGGGAGAGGGGCACTCACACCACCAGTACACTTACAAACTTGTTCATGGACTTTGGATTAGGCCACACCGTCCCTGCTCTTGTCCTCTCAGAGCATCCAACACGTACACGAGTAAGATTTATAAAAAATAAATACAAATAAATACATTTAAAAAAGGAGCTGCTGGACACAGATAAACACTGGGCATTTAAATGTAAAACCCCGCCCAACTCTAACAGGTAGCACCTGAAAATAATCACAATTAGTTGACACGTCACACCTCTTTTGTTTGTCTGCATCTGTCTTCCTGGCTATAGAGTACCACAGTATGAGTCATAATAGCCATAAAACCTAGCGGTCAAACAAGGAAATGATTCCAATCATTTTTCCACCATTCATTTTTCCCATAGGGGATTTTAGAAACATTTAAAATAAAGGCTGTGTTTCGTGTATGCCTACCATGGCGTGACATTTTGAAAACTGTGTAAATCTCTCTAGGACAAGGTGACCTTTATCAATATATTCACCTGTATTTACCCCACCAAAATGAAATGCTAATTAGCTGCTAATGTGGCTATCATAAAGAACTACAAATGCCATGATGATCTGGACGAGACTGACAAATCTAGGCAAAGGTATTAACTATCTAATATTAGCTACATTTTGAAATTAATAAATTGGCAACATTTCTTTAAATGGACAATTCTGTGAACTGTCTTGTGCAAGTTTTACATTGACACAATACCTATTAGCAAAGGTGGCAGCTAGAGATGACCTGCAGGAGCTTGCTGGGATTTGTAGTCTTGCATGATGTCTACTTTGATGCTAATTAGCATTTTAGAATCTGACAATAAATAGAGCTGAATATATTGATAAGTCACCTTGTCCGAAAGAGATTTCATGTGCATGGTTATCAAAACGTCACGCAGGGGTAAGCCTACATAAAACACAGCCCGAATTTAAGTGCTTCTAAAATTCCGTACTGGAAAAATGAATGGTGTAAAAAACGATTGGAACCATTTCCCTGTTTGACTGCTAGGTTTTATGGGTATTATGACACCTCCACTGTGGGGCTGTATACCCCTCACCTTGTTAAATGTGTTATGATTGTAAGAAAGTGGAACCAAAATGGAGTGCACTATCCGGCAAAGTGAGAAAATATTTTCTCCCTCTTGTTGACGGCTTTCTAAATATATAAATCTCCAAAGCATGTTGCTGCCAGGGCTGCTATTAGAACGGCTGAGAATAATCTGAAAATTGTCAAGATGCAAGGTTTCTGACACATGGTACAAATAATAGGCCTTCTCTGCCAAATCCTCTTCGCCTTGCTCAATTTGTTGGCCGAAAATGCAACCTTTACTAATGTTGATGAAATGTAAAAAAAAAACATGAGGCAAGCATCTGTCAGACAATGAATAAACATCACTATGGCAATGAACTGCTCTTTTACCGAGGTGACTCGGTTCTGTATGTTCACCAAAAACATTTTCAATAAAAAGTTCACTGACATTGAATTTAATTTGAAGTTTTATTCAGACACACACACGCTTGTCAATCATAGTTAACCCTGTTTATGATTCACACACCTCCACATTCACACAGTCGGCTACACAGAAAACAACACAACATCTCTTTACCTTCAGATGAAGAGGAGAGGAGATTTATTTAATTTTTTTAAGTAATAACCAAGGTGTTTCGGCTTTTGGCCTTCTTCAGGGTTTGACCCTTCAGATGATCCTGTGTTGTAAAAACTATATAGAACTTGTTCCTTTGCTGTTATTGGACATGCCTACTAGTGGTCAGGGAACTCTTAAATGCTACAATGAAAATCAGTACACAGCCTCCGGCTGGTGTGTGTGTGTCTAACTGCCTGTGCTAACTCATTTCTCTCTCTCACACAGTACCACAAGGTTTACACTGTCCTTGCATTTCAAGGGTCTGTCTCCCTTCCTCAGTCTGGGTTGAGTCATACCTCTGTCTCCTTTCCTCAGTCTGGGTTGAGTCATACCTCTGTCTCCCTTCCTCAGTCTGGGTTGAGTCATACCTCTGTCTCCTTTCCTCAGTCTGGGTTGAGTCATACCTCTGTCTCCCTTCCCCAGTCTGGGTTGAGTCATACCTCTGTCTCCTTTCCTCAGTCTGGGTTGAGTCATACCTCTGTCTCCTTTCCTCAGTCTGGGTTGAGTCATACCTCTGTCTCCTTTCCTCAGTCTGGGTTGAGTCATACCTCTGTCTCCCTTCCCCAGTCTGGGTTGAGTCATACCTCTGTCTCCTTTCCTCAGTCTGGGTTGAGTCATACCTCTGTCTCCTTTCCTCAGTCTGGGTTGAGTCATACCTCTGTCTCCCTTCCCCAGTCTGGGTTGAGTCATACCTCTGTCTCCTTTCCTCAGTCTGGGTTGAGTCATACCTCTGTCTCCCTTCCTCAGTCTGGGTTGAGTCATACCTCTGTCTCCTTTCCTCAGTCTGGGTTGAGTCATACCTCTGTCTCCTTTCCTCAGTCTGGGTTGAGTCATACCTCTGTCTCCTTTCCTCAGTCTGGGTTGAGTCATGAGTTATAGCTCTGCACTGATGAGATATCCAGGACTTGGAAAGATGTATTCTGTGCATTGAATAATTCAAGGAGGGAGGAAAAACACTTTGTTTTGTTTGTCTTGCAGACTGGGGCCCTCAGGGCAAAGTGAGGGTATGGCTACTGATGGACAGGCAGGAAGGAAGGAAGACCAGAGATGGATTCACAACCGTTGCCATTGCTCTACTCCAAATACAGCATGCCAAACGGATCTACAATTTTGCTATTTTTATGTGATATAGTTACCATCCAACATTGTATTGATAATTACATTGATAACTATTGAAATATACTACTTGGTTTTTGATTGACGTAGAATAGAAAGACCTGAAAAAGCAACTTTTTTTTACCCATTTTTCTCATAACTATACCATGCAATACTACCAAACCAAACCATACTAAACTCAGCAAAAAAAGAAACATCCCTTTTTCAGGACCCTGTCTTTCAAAGGTACCGTAAATTCCGGACTATAAGCCGCAACTTTTTTCCCACGCTTTGAACCTCACGGCTTAAACAATGATGTGGTTAATATATGGATTTTTAGCGCTTTCAAAACATTTTCTTCCAAAAAAACACATTCTGTGACGTGCTCAGTTTTTTGGCGGCATGAAGCTTTCATTAGACCAATGAAATTGCCGAACGGGTTAAGGTCAAACAACTTTTTTTTTTACTGTTTAGATTAAATCGAGCGCTCTCAAACTTCCAATCATTCTGATTACGGTAGTCATTTTGTCACCCTCATCATGGCAAAGACACGGAGAAATGCATATGATGCAGCTTTCAAGTTGAAGGCGATTGATCTGGCTGTTGGAAAAGGAAATAGAGCTGCTGCACGGGAGCTTGGTCTTAATGAGTCGATGATAAGACGTTGGAAACAGCAGCGTGAGGAATTGACTCAGTGCAAAAAGACAACTAAAGCTTACTGCAAATGTTTTATTTTTTGTTACAAGCCGTGTTTCGTTAAAGCCTATTTATTTTTGTTACAAGCCGTGTTTCGTTAAAGCCTGTGTAAAGTGAATTTGTTTCAATGTATCAGTAGGCACCTGCGGCTTATTGACATGTGCGGCTTATTTATGTAAAAAAAAAAGCACATTTTATTTCAGTGGGTGCGGCTTATATTCAGGTGCGCTTACTAGTCCGGAAATTACGGTAATTCGTAAAAATCCAAATAACTTCACAGATCTTCATTGTAAAAGGTTTAAACACTGTTTCCCATGCTTGTTCAATGAACCATAAGCAATTAATGAACATGCACCTGTGGAACGGTTGTTAAGACACTAACACCTTACAGACGGTAGGCAATTAAGGTCACAGTTACGAAAACTTAGGACACTAAAGAGGCCTTTCTACTGACTGAAAAACACCAAAAGAAAGATGCCAGGGTCCCTGCTCATCTGCGTGAACGTGCCTTAGGCATGCTGCAAGGAGGCATGAGGACTGCAGATGTGGCCAGGGCAATAAATTGCAATGTCCGTACTGTGAGACGCCTAAGACAGCGCTACAGGGAGACAGGACGGACAGCTGATCATCCTCACAGTGGCAGACGACGTGTAACAACACCTGCACAGGATCGGTACATCCGAACATCACACCTGCGGGACAGGTACAGGATATTAACAACAACTGCCCGAGTTACACCAGGAACACACAATCCCTCCATCAGTGGTCAGACTGTCCGCAATAGGCCTGTTGTAAGGCAGGTCCTCACCAGACATCACCGGCAACAATGTCACCTATGGGCACAAACCCACCGTTGCTGGACCAGACAGGGCTGGCAAAACGTGCTCTTCACTGACGAGTCGCTGTTTTGTCTCACCAGGGGTGATGGTCGGATTTGCATTTATCGTCAAAGGAATGAGCGTTACACCGAGACCTGTACTCTGGAGCGGGATCGATTTGGAGGTGGAGGATCCGTCATGGTCTGGGGCGGTGTGTCACAGCATCATCGGACTGAGCTTGTTGTCATTGCAGGCAGTCTCAATGCTGTGCGTCACAGGGAAGACATCCTCCTCCCTCATGTGGTACCCTTCCTGCAGGCTCATCCTGACATGAACCTCCAGCATGACAATGCCACCAGCCATACTGCTCATTCTGTGCGTGAGTTCCTGCAAGACAGGAATGTCAGTGTTCTGCCATGGCCAGCGAAGAGCCCGGATCTCAATCCCATTCAGCAAGTCTGGGACCTGTTGAATCGGAGGGTGAGGGCTAGGGGTATTCCCCCCAGAAATGTCCGGGAACTTGCAGGTGCCTTGGTGGAAGAGTGGGGTAACATCTCACAGCAAGAACTGGCAAATCTGGTGCAGTCCATGAGGAGGAGATGCACTGCAGTACTTAATGCAGCTGGTGGCCACACCAGATACTGACTGTTACTTTTGACCCCCCTTTTTTCAGGGACACATTATTCCATTTATGTTTGTCACATGTCTGTGGAACGTGTTCAGTTTATGTCTCAGTTGTTGAATCTTGTTATGTTCATGCAAATATTTACACGTTACATTTGCTGAAAATAAATGCAGCTGACAGTGAGAGGACGTTTCTTTTTTTGCTGAGTTTATAACCTTGACTTACCTGACCTGATCTTTCTTTACCTTCCTCCTTACTGAGATCTATCATCAGGGATCTGGCCTGCTTGCCCCCAAAACATCTGCTGTGCCACATGTGCCGCTATACATACAGCCAGGTGCCAGAGGCTCAAGAACGAGGGGAGATGAGGCCGTCAGATCAGGAAGTGAATCAGGGCATAGTGGAGTGGAGGACCTCGCCGGGAGTGTGACCTGAAGATACTTTGTTTTATGAGAACACGAATGAGAGATAAATAATAAATAAATATGGAACAGATATGTTACAAACTGAAATGTGCGTGGTGGGGTGAAGAAGGCACAACTGATCCTCTTCAATCTCAGGAGGCTAAAGAAATGTGGCTTGTCACCTAAAACCCTCACAAATTTTTACAGATGCACATTTGAAAGCATCCTGTCGGGCTGGTTCACCACCTGGTATGGCAACTGCACTGACCGCAACCGCAAGGCTCTCCAGAGGGTGGTGCGGTCTGCCCAACGCATTATCGCGGGCAAACCTCCCACCTTCCAGAACACCTACAGCACCCGATGTCACAGGAAGGCCAAAAGGATCATCAAGGACATCAACCACCTGAGCCACTGCCTGTTCCCCCCACTATCATCCAGAGGGTGAGGTCAGTACAGGCGCATCAAAGCTGGGACCGAGAGACTGAAAAACAGCTTCTATCTCAAGGCCATCAGACTGTTAAACAGCCATCACTAGCACATTAGAGGCTGCTGCCTATAGGCATAGACTAGAAATCACTGGCCACTTTAAGGAATGGAACACTAGTCACTTTAATAATGTTTACATATCTGGCATTACTCATCTCATATGTATATACTGTATTCTATAATATTCTACAGTATATTAGTCACTTAATAATGTTCACATATCTTACATTACTCATCTCAAATGTATACACTGTATTCTATACTATTCTCCGGTATCTTAGTCACTTCATGTTTACATCTGTCATTACTCATCGCATGTGTATATACTGTTTTCTACGCTATTCTACAGTATCTCATTCACCTACTAATGCTTACATACAGTTGAAGTCGGAAGTTTACATACACTTAGGTTAGAGTCATTAACTTGTTTTTCAACCACTCCACAAAAGTCTTGTTAACAAACTGTAGTTTTGGCAAGTCAGTTAGGACATCTAATTTGTGAATGACACAAGTAATTTTTCCAACAATTGTTTACAGACAGATTATTTCACTTATAATTCACTGTATCACAATTCCAGTGGGTCAGAAGTTTACATACACTAAGTTGACTGTGCCTTTTAAACAGCTTGGAAAATTCCAGAAAATTATGTCATGGCTTTAGAAGCTTCTGATAGGCTAATTGACATTATTTGAGTCAATTGGAGGTGTACCTGTGGATGTATTTCAAGGCCTACCTTCAAACTCAGTGCCTCTTTGCTTGACATCATGGGAAAATCAAAAGAAATCAGCCAAGACCTCAGAAAAAAAATGTGGACCTCCACAAGTCTGGTTCATCCTTGGGAGCAATTTCCAAATGCCTGAAGGTACCACGTTCATCTGTACAAACAATAGTATGCAAGTATAAACACCATGGGACATTGCAGCCATCAAATCGCTCAGGAAGGAGATGCATTCTGTCTCCTAGAGACTTTGGTGCGAAAGGTGCAGATCAATCCCAGAACAACAGCAAAGGACCTTGTGAAGATGCTGGAGGAAACAAGTACAAAAGTATCTATATCCACAGTAAAACGAGTCCTATACAGACATAACCTGAAAGGCCGCTCAGCAAGGAAGCCACCACTTCAAAACCGCCATAAAAAAGCCAGACTACGGTTTGCAACTGCACATGGGGAGAAAGATCATACTTTTTGGAGAAATGTCCTCTGGTCTGATGAAACAAAAATAGAATTGTTTGGCCATAAAGACCATCGTTATGTTTGGAGGGAAAAGGGGGAGGCTTGCAAGCCGAAGAACACCATCCCAACCGTGAAGCACGGGGGTGGCAGCATCATGTTGTGGGGGTGCTTTGCTGCAGGAGGGACTGGTGCACTTCACAAAATAGATGGCATCATGAGGCAGGGAAATTATGTGGATATATTGAAGCAACATCTCAAGACATCAGTCAAGAAGTTAAAGCTTGGTTGCAAATGGGTCTTCCAAATGGACAATGACCCCAAGCATACTTCCAAAGTTGTGGCAAAATGGCTTAAGGACAACAAAGTTAAGGTATTGGAGTGGCCATCACAAAGCCCTGACCTCATTCCCATAGAAAATGTGTGGGCAGAACTGAAAAAGTGTGAGCAAGCAAGGAGGCCTACAAACCTGACTCAGTTACACCAGCTCTGTCAGGAGGAATGGGCCAACATTCACCCAACTTATTGTGGGAAGCTTGTGGAAGGCTACCTGAAACATTTGACTTAAGTTAAACAATTCAAAGGCAATGCTACTAAATACTAATTGAGTGTATGTAAACTTCTGACCCACTGGGAATGTGATGAAAGAAATAAAAGCTGAAGTTAATCATTCTCTCTACTATTATTCTGACATTTCACATTCTTAAAATAAAGTGGTGATCCTAACTGACCTAAAACAGTGAATCTTTACTAGGATTAAATGTCAGGCATTGTGAAAAACTGAGTTTAAATGTATTAGGCTAATGTGTATGTAAACTTCCGACTTCAACTGTATCTTGCATTACTCATCTCGTATGTAGGTACTCTTTTTCTATACTATTCTACTGTATCTTAGTCCGTTCCGCTCTGACATCGCTCGTCCATATTCATTCCTACTTAGATTTGTGTGTATTGGGTATATGTTGTGTAATTTGTTAGATATTACTTGTTAGATATTAATGCTGATGAATGACAGCTAAATTACTACATACGACAGATATATGATATTAAATGATGAATGACAGCTAAATAACTAGATATGGCAGATAATATGATATTAAATGATGAATGACAGCTAAATAACTAGATATGGCAGATAATATGATAGCTAAATAACTAGTTATGACAGATAATATGATATTAAATGATGAATGACAGGTAAATAACTAGATATGGCAGATAATATAATATTAAATGATGAATGACAGCTAAATAACTAGATATGGAAGATAATATGATATTAAATGATGAATGACAGCTAAATAACTAGATATGAGAGATAATATGATATTAAATGATGAATGACAGAAACAGGAGACATTGAGAGATAGGAAGGAGGGAATAAAGAAACGGTGATGATATTGATCAGGTCATACACGTTTCACCAATATCATCATCATCACTGTATGAGACATCGTCCCTTCCTTCCCTCTCTCTTACTCTCTCTCGCTCTCTCTCTCTCCATCGCTCTCTCTCTCTCTCTCTCTCTCCCTGTCTCTCTGTCTCTCTCTCTGTGGCTCTCTGTGTGTCACTCTATCTCTCTTGTCTCTCTCTCGCTGTCTCTCTCTTTAGCTTTGTCCCTTTCTCTCCTTAATCATCTCCTTCTCTCTGTTTTTCAACCATTTGTTTTAATTTCTCTCCCACCTTCCATTCGGCTCTCTCCCTATCTCACTCTCTCTCTATGACAGATCGATGCTGTATCCTCTCTGGTACAGCTCTCCTATGAGACTGTATTCTCCAGGTAATTGAGCTCAGCTGGTCTCCCTTGGGCCTCTACTTCCTATGACCATCTTTACCTCCCCCTTCCCTCATAACGACCTCTACTTCTTTCCGTCCCCATCCCACCGATGACACCCCCTCCCCCTTCCCCACCGCTGACGCTTAGGCCCACCCTACACAACAATCCCCACTACCTGTAAATGGTTTTGATTTCCACTACCTGTAATTGGTTTTGATTTCACCTTCGCAATGTCATCTTCTTCACCTGTCAGAGCCTGCTGTGCACATTCTCTCTCTCTCTCTCTCTCTCTCGCACACGCACACGCACACGCACACACACACAATAGCACACACACACACGCTCTCTCTCTCACTGATCTCTCTAAAATCCAAAATGTGTGGCTTAAAAATGAAGGAGAAGCAGAGAAATGGATTGTCAGGACCCAGCAATTTACACAGGCAGCATTTGTGGGCACCCCCTGATATCTCATGGCTTTAAATTGGTAAATATATAGAGATGGAGGCTGGTATTTCTCCTGTATATATACTGTCCTTCTGGGAATGATGAGAGATACAGACAGATATAGTCTAATGGGAATGATTAGAGATGCAGACAGATATAGTCTACTGTATATATACTGTCCAAATGGGAATGATGAGAGATACAGACAGATATAGTCTACTGTATATATACTGTCCTAATGGGAATGATGAGAGATACAGACAGATATAGTCTACTGTATATATACTGTCCTAATGGGAATGATTAGAGATACAGACAGATATAGTCTACTGTATATATACTGTCCTACTGGGAATGATTAGAGATACAGACAGATATAGTCTACTGCATATATATTGTCCTAATGGGAATGATGAGAGATACAGACAGATATAGTCTAATGGGAATGATGAGAGATACAGACAGATATAGTCTAATGGGAATGATTAGAGATGCAGACAGATATAGTCTACTGTATATATACTGTCCTAATGGGAATGATTAGAGATACAGACAGATATAGTCTACTGTATATATACTGTCCTAATGGGAATGATGAGAGATACAGACAGATATAGTCTACTGTATATATACTGTCCTACTGGGAATGATTAGAGATACAGACAGATATAGTCTACTGTATATATACTGTCCTAATGGGAATGATGAGAGATACAGACAGATATAGTCTACTGTATATATACTGTCCTAATGGGAATGATTAGAGATACAGACAGATATAGTCTACTGTATATATACTGTCCTACTGGGAATGATTAGAGATACAGACAGATATAGTCTACTGTATATATATTGTCCTAATGGGAATGATGAGAGATACAGACAGATATAGTCTAATGGGAATGATGAGAGATACAGACAGATATAGTCTACTGTATATATACTGTCCTAATGGGAATGATTAGAGATACAGACAGATATAGTCTACTGTATATATACTGTCCTAATGGGAATGATGAGAGATACAGACAGATATAGTCTACTGTATATATACTGTCCTAATGGGAATGATTAGAGATACAGACAGATATAGTCGACTGTATATATACTGTCCTACTGGGAATGATTAGAGATACAGACAGATATAGTCTACTGTATATATACTGTCCTACTGGGAATGATTAGAGATAGATATTTTCTACTGTATATAATATAGTCAGATGGAAAAGGAATGGATATGGGACAGGTTTTGGAGAAGTTTCCGGCACTTATACAAACACTGCAACACAAACTGAAGGTCAAATTAACAGGCAGAAAGTTCCTGCAAACACAACATATCTCAAGGCTGTTGTTTGAACGTCCAAAGCTATATAACTTCTACATCCGTTTCTACCTTTATGTATTCTTCTCCTGCACTTTTTGAAAGGGGAGGTAAAAGACGGCTACAGTACACCGTCGACAAAGACGGTAATTGGGTGTGAAGACAGCCAGGTCCAATCCCAAGAAGTTGTTCTCCCTAAAAATGGTTTCAATTTGACGAGTTGGACATTTTCCTTCCTCTGTTTGCTCTCTAAGGATGTCGGCTGGCGAACTCATTGTTCGTTATTTAGATCTGACAAAGAAACGTGCAGGGTTTCCTTCAGGTATATACACCGTATATGGACAGCTGCTCATCCAACATCTCATTACAAAATCCTGGGTTTTAATATGGAGTTGTTCCCTTCCCTTTGATGCTATAACAGCCTCCACTCTTCTGGGAAGGCTTTCCTCTAGATGTTGGAATATTGCTGCGGGGACTTGCTTCCATTCAGCCAAAGTCAATGACAAGCCACTCCCTATCTATCATCACAGGGCTCTGACAAGACAATATTACTGTTGAATGTGCTCTAAATAACCTGCTATCTTCAAAGAGCCCACAGGATCTGGAGTGTGTGTGTGTGTGTGTGTGTGTGTGTGTGTGTGTGTGTGTGTGTGTGTGTGTGTGTGTGTGTGTGTGTGTGTGTGTGTGTGTGTGTGTGTGTGTGTGTGTGTGTGTGTGTGTGTGTGTGTGTGTGTGTGTGTGTGTGTGTGTGTGTGTGTGTTGTAGTACAGACAGTGGACAGAAGAGACAGAGTGGTCATTATTTCATCTCTTCTGAGATGGAACAGCTGGTAGCCCAGCCTCAGCCACAGACAGGTTTTTAATAATTCAATCCCAAACCTGGGGACGCCTTCCTTATCAATATTTTATCCAGTGTTCCTGGATTCCCCCCTTTAATTAACGACCACTCGTCATTCAAAACAGGACCAAGTTACATTTGACAGGAAAAACATATTTGAGATAATGAATAATTCATCAAGTTCTATCCAGGGGTCCCATTTGCTTATCTGAAAGCTGTGTTTCCCTGCTATAAACCTTTTCACCTGTGTTTCCCTGCTATAAACCTTTTCACCTGTGTTTCCCTGCTATAAACCTTTTCACCTGTGTTTCCCTGCTATAAACCTTTTCACCTGTGTTTCCCTGCTCTAAACCTTTTCACCTGTGTTTCCCTGCTATAAACCTTTTCACCTGTGTTTCCCTGCTTTAAACCTTTTCACCTGTGTTTCCCTGCTTTAAACCTTTTCACCTGTGTTTCCCTGCTCTAAACCTTTTCACCTGTGTTTCCCTGCTATAAACCTTTTCACCCGTGTTTCCCTGCTATAAACCGTTTCACCTGTGTTTCCCTGCTATAAACCTTTTCACCTGTGTTTCCCTGCTATAAACCTTTTCACCTGTGTTTCCCTGCTATAAACCTTTTCACCCGTGTTTCCCTGCTATAAACCGTTTCACCCGTGTTTCCCTGCTATAAACCTTTTCACCTGTGTTTCCCTGCTATAAACCTTTTCACCCGTGTTTCCCTGCTATAAACCTTTTCACCTGTGTTTCCCTGCTATAAACCTTTTCACCTGTGTTTCCCTGCTATAAACCTTTTCACCTGTGTTTCCCTGCTATAAACCTTTTCACCTGTGTTTCCCTGCTATAAACCTTTTCACCTGTGTTTCCCTGCTATAAACCTTTTCACCTGTGTTTCCCTGCTATAAACCTTTTCACCTGTGTTTCCCTGCTATAAACCTTTTCACCTGTGTTTCCCTGCTTTAAACCTTTTCACCCGTGTTTCCCTGCTATAAACCTTTTCACCTGTGTTTCCCTGCTATAAACCTTTTCACCTGTGTTTCCCTGCTATAAACCGTTTCACCCGTGTTTCCCTGCTATAAACTTTTTCACCCGTGTTTCCCTGCTATAAACCGTTTCACCCGTGTTTCCCTGCTATAAACCTTTTCACCCGTGTTTCCCTGCTATAAACCGTTTCACCCGTGTTTCCCTGCTATAAACCTTTTCACCTGTGTTTCCCTGCTATAAACCTTTTCACCCGTGTTTCCCTGCTATAAACCTTTTCACCTGTGTTTCCCTGCTATAAACCTTTTCACCTGTGTTTCCCTGCTATAAACCTTTTCACCTGTTTCCCTGCTCTAAACCTTTTCACCTGTGTTTCCCTGCTATAAACCTTTTCACCTGTGTTTCCCTGCTATAAACCTTTTCACCTGTGTTTCCCTGCTATAAACCTTTTCACCTGTGTTTCCCTGCTATAAACCTTTTCACCTGTGTTTCCCTGCTATAAACCTTTTCACCTGTGTTTCCCTGCTATAAACCTTTTCACCTGTGTTTCCCTGCTTTAAACCTTTTCACCCGTGTTTCCCTGCTATAAACCTTTTCACCTGTGTTTCCCTGCTATAAACCTTTTCACCCGTGTTTCCCTGCTATAAACTTTTTCACCTGTGTTTTATACTGAATATTTTGATTCCCGGTTACATTGTTTAAAAATATTGTATCAAATTTAAATTGTGTGAGCAGTAATAGGACCAAAGTGTAGTTTACTGTTTAAGGGATATATCAGTGGAGACCACCTCTTTCAAGGCAATAGGAGACACCATATTACATTGTTTAAGGGATATATCAGTGGAGACCACCTCTTCCAGGGCAATAGGAGACATCGTATTACATTGTGTAAGGGATATATCAGTGGAGACAACCTCGTCCAGGGCAATAGGAGACACCATATTTCTCTCTATCGTAACGACTGTCGTAGAAAGGGGACCAAAGCGCAGCGTGTTGAGCGCTCATAATGAATTCATTATTTTTAACACAGAACACTACAGAAAATAACAAAAGCGAAAACGATCAGCTCACAGTACTGTCTGGTACATAGACTAAACAGAAACAACTACCCACAAAAACAGTTGGAAAAAAAACCCTACTTAAATATGTTCTCCAATTAGAGACAACGAGAACCAGCTGCCTCTAATTGGTTATCATCCCAAAAAAACAACAACATAGAAATATAAAAACTAGAACTAAACATAGAAATAGAAAACATAGAAAAACCCAAACCACCCCTTGTCACGCCCTGACCTACTCTACCATAGAAAATAACATCTTACTATGGTCAGGACGTGACATCTATACTCAGCCAGGGGGCAGAATAATCATGTGTAAACCAATTTTCGGATGGGGCGAAATGCTAGTGCCTGGTAATGCAATGAAATGTTTGATAGGGATAGTCTTCCTACAATGTCATGTTTGATAGGGATAGTCTTCCTACAATGTCATGTTTGATAGGGATAGTCTTCCTACAATGTCATGTTTGATAGGGATAGTCTTCCTACTGTACGTCTTTCCCTCTTTGTAAGTTTGTTGATTTTATTCGGGATCGCTTGTCTTGACATATTTATTTTGAAACCGCAATATGGATTTTATCCCAATAGCCAGAATGTCACGCCCTGATTTGCTTCACCTGTCTTTGTGCTTGTCTCCACCCCCCTCCAGGTGTCGCCCATCTTCCCCATTATCCCCTTGGTATTTATACTTGTGTTTTCTGTCTCTCAGTGCCAGTTTGTCTTGTTTGTCCTGTCAACGCCTGTCTTTTCACAGCCTCTCTTTTTCCTCGTCCTCCTGGTTTTTGAACCTTGACTGTCCTGACCCTGTACCCACTTTACTCTTGTTGCTGTCATATCATTGAGATGGAGAAGTGTTCTTCTTTCACACAAACACATTTTTACCTTCAGGCTTTTGCTGCCTGTATTTTGTTTGAAGACATGAACAGAGAGAAAATGAGAATGAGAGAGAGATAAATAAATGCTTTACTTTCTACAATTATGCCAGGATACAACAAACCTCCATCCCCTCATCCTCTCATCCTCCCTCCTCTCATCCTCCCTCCTCTCATCCTCCCTAACTCCCCTCATTCTCCCCCTCATCCTCTCTCCCTCATCCTCCCTCCTCTCATCCTCCCTAACTCCCCTCATTCTCCCCCTCATCCTCTCTCCCTCATCCTCCCTCCTCTCATCCTCCCTAACTCCCCTCATTCTCCCCCTCATCCTCTCTCCCTCATCCTCCCTCCTCTCATCCTCCCTAACTCCCCTCATTCTCCCCCTCATCCTCTCTCCCTTATCCTCCCTCCTCTCATCCTCCCTAACTCCCCTCATTCTCCCCCTCATCCTCTCTCCCTCATCCTCCCTCCTCTCATCATCCCTAACTCCCCTCATTCTCCCCCTCATCCTCCCTCCTCTCATCCTCCCTCCTCTCATCCTCCCTAACTCCCCTCATTCTCCCCCTCATCCTCTCTCCCTCATCCTCCCTCCTCTCATCCTCCTTAACTCCCCTCATTCTCCCCCTCATCCTCTCTCCCTCATCCTCCCTCCTCTCATCCTCCCTAACTCCCCTCATTCTCCCCCTCATCCTCTCTCTCTCATCCTCCCTCCTCTCATCCTCCCTAACTCCCCTCATTCTCCCCCTCATCCTCTCTCCCTCATCCTCCCTCCTCTCATCATCCCTAACTCCCCTCATTCTCCCCCTCATCCTGTCTCCCTCATCCTCCCTCCTCTCATCCTCCCTCCTCTCATCCTCCCTAACTCCCCTCATTCTCCCCCTCATCCTCTCTCCCTCATCCTCCCTCCTCTCATCCTCCTTAACTCCCCTCATTCTCCCCCTCATCCTCTCTCCCTCATCCTCCCTCCTCTCATCCTCCCTAACTCCCCTCATTCTAACCCTCATCCTCCATCCCTCATCCTCCCTCCTCTCATCCTCCCTAACTCCCCTCATTCTCCCCCTCATCGTCTCTCCCTCATCCTCCCTCCTCTCATCCTCTCATCCTCCCTCCTCTCATCCTCCCTAACTCCCCTCATTCTCCCTCTCATCCTCCCTCCCTCTATACCTCCTTCCTCCGTCTCTCCAGACACGTTTCACAGAGCAGTAACTACAAAAACACAACTCTTTTGGATCCCCAGGAGCTTCTGAACAAAGGGAGATGAGAGAGAGGGGTGAGGACAGGATTAACATCTCCTAATAAAGCAGGAGGCTGGAGACAGGCATGCCGTCCCCGACAGACAGCTCTACTGACTACTGCAGGCCAGGTAGGGCACAGCACGCATACTGAACACACACACAGTTACCCTGTGCATACTGAACACACATACAGTTACCCTGTGCATACTGAACACACACAGTTACCCTGTGCATACTGAACACACACACACACACAGTTACCCTGTGCATACTGAACACACACACAGTTACCCTGTGCATACTGAACACACACACAGTTACCCTGTGCATACTGAACACACACACAGTTACCTCGTGCATACTGAACACACACACACAGTTACCCTGCGCATACTGAACACACACACAGTTACCCTGTGCATACTGAACACACACACAGTTACCCTGTGCATACTGAACACACACACAGTTACCCTGTGCATACTGAACACACACACAGTTACCCTGTGCATACTGAACACACATACAGTTACCCTGTGCATACTGAACACACACACAGTTACCCTGTGCATACTGAACACACACACAGTTACCCTGTGCATACTGAACACACACACAGTTACCCTGTGCATACTGAACACACACACACACACACACAGTTACCCTGTGCACACTGAACACACACACAGTTACCCTGTGCATACTGAACACACACACAGTTACCCTGTGCATACTGAACACACACACAGTTACCCTGTGCATACTGAACACACATACAGTTACCCTGTGCATACTGAACACACACACAGTTACCCTGTGCATACTGAACACACACACAGTTACCCTGTGCATACTGAACACACACACAGTTACCCTGTGCATACTGAACACACACACAGTTACCCTGTGCATACTGAACACACACACAGTTACCCTGTGCATACTGAACACACACACATAGTTACCCTGTGCATACTGAAAACACACACACACACACACACACAGTTACCCTGTGCATACTGAACACACACACACAGTTACCCTGTGCATACTGAACACACAAACACACACAGTTACCCTGTGCATACTAAACACACACACACACACAGTTACCCTGTGCATACTGAACACACACACACACACACACAGTTACCCTGTGCACACTGAACACACACACACAGTTACCCTGTGCATACTGAACACACACACACACACACACACACACACACACACACACACACACACACACACACACACACACACACACACACACACACACACACACACACACAGTTACCCTGTGCATACTGAACACACACACACACACAGTTACCCTGTGCATACTGAACACACACACACACACAGTTACCCTGTGCATACTGAACACACACACAGTTACCCTGTGCATACTGAACACACACACAGTTACCCTGTGCATACTGAACACACACACAGTTATCCTGTGCATACTGAACACACACACAGTTACCCTGTGCATACTGAACACACACACATACACACAGTTACCCTGTGCATACTGAACACACACACAGTTACCCTGTGCATACTGAACACACACACAGTTACCCTGTGCATACTGAACACACACACAGTTACCCTGTGCATACTGAACACACACACACACACACAGTTACCCTGTGCATACTGAACACACACACAGTTACCCTGTGCATACTGAACACACACACAGTTACCCTGTGCATACTGAACACACACACACACACACAGTTACCCTGTGCATACTGAACACACACACAGTTACCCTGTGCATACTGAACACACATACAGTTACCCTGTGCATACTGAACACACACACACTCACACACAGTTACCCTGTGCATACTGAACACAAACACACACACACACACACACAGTTACCCTGTGCATACTGAACACACACACACACAGTTACCTTGTGAATACTGAACACACACACACACACACAGTTACCCTGTGCATACTGAACACACACACACACAGTTACCCTGTGCATACTGAACACACACACAGTTACCCTGTGAATACTGAACACACACACACACACACAGTTACCCTGCGAATACTGAACACACACACAGTTACCCTGTGCATACTAAACACACACACAGTTACCCTGTGCATACTGAACATACACACACACACACAGTTACCCTGTGCATACTGAACACACACACACAGTTACCCTGTGCATACTGAACACACATACAGTTACCCTGTGCATACTAAACACACACAAACACACACATTTACCCTGCGCATACTGAACACATACACACACAGTTACCCTGTGCATACTGAACACACATACAGTTACCCTGTGCATACTGAACACATACACACACAGTTACCCTGTGCATACTGAACACACATGCAGTTACCCTGTGCATACTGAACACACACACAGTTACCCTGTGCATACTGAACACACACAGTTACCCTGTGCATACTGAACACACACACACACACACACACAGTTACCCTGTGAATACTGAACACACACACACAGTTACCCTGTGCATACTGAACACACACACACACACACAGTTACCCTGTGCATACTGAACACACATACAGTTACCCTGTGCATACTGAACACACACACAGTTACCCTGTGCATACTGAACACACACCCAGTTACCCTGTGCATACTGAACACACACACAGTTACCCTGTGCATACTGAACACACACACAGTTACCCTGTGCATACTGAACACACACACAGTTACCCTGTGCATACTGAACACACACACAGTTACCCTGTGCATACTGAACACACACACACACAGTTACCCTGTGCATACTGAACACACACACAGAGGTACCCTGTGCATACTGAACACACACACACAGAGTTACCCTGTGCATACTGAACACACACACACACACACAGTTACCCTGTGCATACTGAACACACACACATAGTTACCCTGTGCATACTGAAAACACACACACACACACAGTTACACTGTGCATACTGAACACACACGCACGCACGCACACACACACACACACACACACGTATATTTCCAGTGTATATTGTGAGTATTTGAGTGACCCTCTTAGGGGCTCTACTTATCTACAAGCCAGACGCAGGCAACTCACCCAGCTGCCGGTGGGACAGAGCAGAGAGGGCACATGGAGAAGGAGAGAGCGTGGTTTTGCCCTTTCACCTCTCATTATCCTGTCCCTCCCTGCCCCAGACACAATGACACGCAGGCATGACTCACGGGGCTGCCAGGCATAGAGGTCACTCTCCCCCACTCCCCTCTGGGTTGATGGGCAGTGCTGGGGAAGGTGGAGGAAGGAGGGTTTGAGGCTACAGTTAGTGTCCACTGTCTGGTTCAGTGCTCCATGTCACCAGAACAGATCTCAGGCAATCAAATCCATTCTGGTCTGTTCGGCAAGAGAAGTATTGCCTTCCACTCTTCAGGTGAATGTGAAAGAGATTTTGTCCGAATGGGGAGACATCAGTGGTGGAAAAACTACCCAATTGTCATACTTGAGTAAAAGTAAATATATCTTAACAGAAAATGACTCAAGTAAAAGTGAGTCACCCAGTAAAATACTACTTCAGTAAAAGTTTAACAGTATTTGATTTTAAATATACTTAAGTATCAAAAGTGAAAGTAAAAGTATAAATCATTTCAAATTCCTTATATTAAGCAAACCAGACGGCACGATTGTCTTGTTTTTGTAATTTACGGAGAGTCAGGGGCACACTCCGATACTTCAACACATAACTTACAAATGAAGCATGTGTGTTTAGTGACTCCGCCAAATCAGAGGCAGTAGGGATGAGCAGGAATGATCTCTTAATAAGTGTGTGAATTGGACCCTTTTCCTGTCCTGCTAAGCATTCAAAATGTAATGAGTACTTTTGGGTGTCAGTGAAAATGTATGGAATAAAAAGTACATTATTTTCTTTAGCAATGTAGTGAAGTAAAAGTTAAAGGTGTTAAAAAATATTATTAAGTTACAGATACCCTGAAAAACTCCTTAAGTAGTACTTTAAAGTGATTTTAATTAAGTACTTTACACCACTGGGAGAGAGAGAGGGAGTCAGTGTGTGTGTGACATATGTTCTATGTGTGTCACGAACAAGGGAGATTCAGAGAAAACATACTGTGAGAGAGAAGACAGAGGGAGATACAGAGAACATACTGTGAGAGAGAAGACAGAGGGAGATACAGAGAACATACTGTGAGAGAGAAGACAGAGGGAGATACAGAGAACATACTGTGAGAGAGAAGACAGAGGGAGAGACCAACAGAGAAAGCCTACTGTATGAAAGAGAAGACAGCGGGAGAGACCGACAGAGAAAGCCTACTGTATGAGAGAGAAGACAGAGGGAGAGACCAAGAGAGAAAACATACTGTATGAGAGAGAGAAGACAGAGGGAGAGACCGACAGAGAAAGAATACTGTATGAGAGAGAAGACAGAGGGAGAGACCAACAGAGAAAGCATACTGTATGAGAGAGAAGACAGAGGGAGAGACAGACAGAGAAAACATACTGTATGAGAGAGAGAAGACAGAGGGAGAGACCGACAGAGAAAACATACTGTATGAGAGAGAAGACAGAGGGAGAGACAGACAGAGAAAACATACTGTATGAGAGAGAAGACAGAGGGAGAGACAGACAGAGAAAACATACTGTATGAGAGAGAAGACAGAGGGAGAGACAGACAGAGAAAGCCTACTGTATGAGAGAGAAGACAGAGGGAGAGACAGACAGAGAAAACATACTGTATGAGAGAGAAGACAGAGGGAGAGACCGACAGAGAAAGCCTACTGTATGAGAGAGAAGACAGAGGGAGAGACCAACAGAGAAAGTCTACTGTATGAGAGAAGACAGAGGGAGAGACCGACAGAGAAAGCCTACTGTATGAGAGAGAAGACAGAGGGAGAGACCAACAGAGAAAGCCTACTGTATGAGAGAGAAGACAGAGGGAGAGACCAACAGAGAAAGTCTACTGTATGAGAGAAGACAGAGGGAGAGACCGACAGAGAAAGCCTACTGTATGAGAGAGAAGACAGAGGGAGAGACCAAGAGAGAAAGCATACTGTATGAGAGAGAGAAGACAGAGGGAGAGACCGACAGAGAAAGAATACTGTATGAGAGAGAAGACAGAGGGAGAGACCAACAGAGAAAGCAAACTGTATGAGAGAGAAGACAGAGGGAGAGACAGACAGAGAAAACATACTGTATGAGAGAGAGAAGACAGAGGGAGAGACAGACAGAGAAAACATACTGTATGAGAGAGAAGACAGAGGGAGAGACAGACAGAGAAAGCCTACTGTATGAGAGAGAAGACAGAGGGAGAGACAGACAGAGAAAACATACTGTATGAGAGAGAAGACAGAGGGAGAGACCGACAGAGAAAGCCTACTGTATGAGAGAGAAGACAGAGGGAGAGACCAACAGAGAAAGTCTACTGTATGAGAGAAGACAGAGGGAGAGACCGACAGAGAAAGCCTACTGTATGAGAGAGAAGACAGAGGGAGAGACCAACAGAGAAAGCCTACTGTATGAGAGAGAAGACAGAGGGAGAGACCAACAGAGAAAGTCTACTGTATGAGAGAAGACAGAGGGAGAGACCGACAGAGAAAGCCTACTGTATGAGAGAAGACAGAGGGAGAGACCGAAAGAGAAAACCTACTGTATGAGAGAGAAGACAGAGGGAGAGACCGACAGAGAAAGCCTTTACGATATTTGGCTCCACAGGTTCTCTATGTTAATGAAGACAGGGATCCATTAACAGCAGACAGACTCTTTAATCCTCTTTAACAGCCCGCTCCACTCACCCAGGAGGAAGCCGCAGCAGAAAATCATTTTTCTACTCCGTAGCCCATCAACAAAAGCTTATATTTGGCTCAGGGCCCTGCACAACTTACACTGGAGAGGGTGAGGGTGATTTTCAGAAAGTTTAAGAGTGTGTTACTTCCGTGTGTGTGTGTGTGTGTTTGTGTGTGTGTGTGTGTGTGTGTGTGTGTGTGTGTGTGTGTGTGTGTGTGTGTGTGTGTGAGAGAGAGTCCGTATATCGAACAGCCCTTGAAGTCAGAGCTTAACATATACCCAACTTTGTTCAATTGAAGTTTGGCAAGGCCAATAGTTGATCAAGAAATGTTATTTTCAGAATAGTTTTGAACCCCCCCAAGAGTTGCGTTGAAGTTGGGAATGCTAGAGAGTGTTTACAGGTGTTTTGCCATGTCTCCAGAGATCAGGTGCTTTGCCATGTCTCCAGAGATCAGGTGCTTTGCCATGCCTCCAGAGATCAGGTGCTTTGCCATGTCTCCAGAGATCAGGTGCTTTGCCATGTCTCCAGAGATCAGGTGCTTTGCCATGTCTCCAGAGATCAGGTGCTTTGCCATGTCTCCAGAGATCAGGTGCTTTGCCATGTCTCCAGAGATCAGGTGCTTTGCCATGTCTCCAGAGATCAGGTGCTTTGCCATGTCTCCAGAGATCAGGTGCTTTGCCATGCCTCCAGAGATCAGGTGCTTTGCCATGTCTCCAGAGATCAGGTGCTTTGCCATGTCTCCAGAGATCAGGTGCTTTGCCATGTCTCCAGAGATCAGGTGTTTTGCCATGCCTCCAGAGATCAGGTGCTTTGCCATGTCTCCAGAGATCAGGTGCTTTGCCATGTCTCCAGAGATCAGGTGCTTTGCCATGTCTCCAGAGATCAGGTGCTTTGCCATGTCTCCAGAGATCTTCGTCCCAAGTCTCCTCTGATGTCTCTTAGGCACCACCTCCAGGCTCCAATACTAACTGTGGTGCTGGGATCAAGCTTTAGAAATTATTGAACATGTCCTATCTCTCAAAACGGACACTACACCCCCAACACACACACACACACACACACACACACACACACACACACACACACACACACACACACACACACACACACACACACACACACACACACACACACACACACACACACACACACACACACAGACACAGCCAGATTAGCCACTGGGGCGGTTAGGCATGACATCTTTGTGTTTCCATAAAAAGCAGGAAAAAACGCTTCTCATCTGTGGTAAGCTAAGTGAATAATAACGTGACACGCCTCCACCTGTAATATTACATTTTCATTTATAAGGCCGGGGTCAAGCTGCTTCAGTCAACTCTGCCTCATACCCACCACTACAGTTGTTTAAAGCCTTAGTGTTATTAGCCTTAGCCTATTTAGCTAGCTGTTAAAGCTTCAGTGTTATTAGCCTTAAACTATTTAGCTATCTGTTAATAGCTTTAGTGTTATTAGCCTTAGCCTATTTAGCTATCTGTTAATAGCTTTAGTGTTATTAGCCTTAGCCTATTTGGCTAGCTGGAATCAGCTAATCTGCCACTGCCACGATGGATTTCAGAAATTGGCTTCACCAAATTACCCAAACAAAGAAAAAGGAGAAGGGGACACCTGGCTACTGTGTCAGTGGTTGTTCAAAGTTGTGACAGCATTGTGAAGTTCCTTTCTCACATCGAATGCTCACGTTCTACAACACAGAAGTAAGGCTGGAGGCTACAGGGCTGCTGAAGGCGGTGACAGCCCCCATGATGGTGCACAGAATCCTCTTTCTTCTCCATCCTTCAAACAAATGACTCCAGGAAAAAGATATCTTCACTGGAGTCAAAGTGGTCCGCAGTGCGTTGGAGTGGGTCAAGAAACTGAGGTGTGACAGCGAGTTCAAAGAAATTTGGACGCAGCTCAGTGCCAGTGGCACTGACGTACCACCAGCTCCAAACAAACAACAAAGTTACGGAAATACATCTCTCCAGCAATACGTGGTGGGTAGTACAATAGGCCAGCAGAGGAGAACAGACTGTAAAAGATGCTGGATGCTGTCCTTGGTGAAATGTCAGAACGATTCAGAGAGCGCAACAGCTAACTAGTGGAGGCCCTGTGTGCCCTTGACCCAGAGAGCCATTATTTTCTAGATGTGAAAAATGTCAAACCACTTCTGGATCTAAGCGAAATAGATTTGGTGGAAGTTGAGTTTAGTGTTACTCGTAAGTTTTTGCAAACTGAAATCTCCCGCTCCGGCTCCATTGAGGACAAATGGACCCCACTTGATATCCAGCAATGATTCTCTGGGCCTCTCTCCGCTATGCCGACCGTGCTTACTGCACTCACACACGGATTGATTTTGAGGTGTCCACATCTACATGAGAACTCATTTTCCACTTTGACAAATGTGTTCAGTCAGCATAGAAGAAGCATGCTACACCCCAGGAAAGCTCAACTAATTCAACTGGCATTTGAGGGGGATCTTATAAGAAGATTTTGGGGAGAATGGAATGATCGATTACTCAGGAAGGTTGATAGCAAGACATTGAACCAATGGCGTTGATTCAAACATGTACAAAAGCTGAAGAACATAAACACATCCAGGTACTTTCTGCAGGTGCTGGAGTTGTAGGCAAACACATGGAAAACAGAAAGGAAAACGCTGCCCACTGCTGCTCCTGCTCCCAGGTGATATTTATTTTTAACAACGTTTTGACCCTTAGGTCTTCATCAGGCATCCATATCCCAGGTGGGGGTGGAAGGTCCTATATATGGGGGCAGTACTCAGTGACATCTTATGGAACAGACTGTGAAGCAACACAAACATTGGCACAGACCCATGCATACACACATACGATAACATACGCACTATACATACACATGGATTTAGTAATGTAGATATGTGGTAGTGGTGGAGTTGGGGCCTGAATGCACACACTGTGTTGTGAAATCTGTGAATGTATTGTAATGTTTTAAAATTGTATTAACTGCCTTAATTTTGCTGGACCCCAGGAAGAGTAGCTTCTGCTTTGGCAGGAACTATTGGGGATCCATAATAAACCCCAGGAAGAGTAGCTGCTGCCTTGGCAGGAACTAATGGGGATCCACAATAAACCCCAGGAAGAGTAGCTGCTGCCTTGGCAGGAACTAATGGGGATCCATAATAAACCCCAGGAAGAGTAGCTGCTGCCTTGGCAGGAACTAATGGTGATCCATAATAAACCCCAGGAAGAGTAAATGCTGCCTTGGCAGGAACTAATGGGGATCTATAATAAACCTCAGGAAGAGTAGCTGCTGCCTTGGCAGGAACTAATGGGGATCCATAATAAACCCCAGGAAGAGCAGCTGCTGCTTTGGCAGGAACTAATGGGGATCCATAATAAACTACAAGAAGAGTAGCTGCTGCTTTGGCAGGAACTAATGGGGATCATTAATAAATACAAATACTTCACTTCCTGAAACAGAAGGTAAAAAATGTATAACATAGGTTCACAATATTAACATTTAATATATCAAAATGTAGGACCATACACAAGGAATGTGATCAATATTTACAGTAATATACATACACATACAATTTTCAATTAGGATTTTTTTTTTAAACAATATTTTGGACATTTTGAAACTATTAAAACGGCTTCAAGTCAAACTCCTCGTTAAGGCCAAGAGGAGACAGTGTGTTGAGCCTGTGGATCCAGAAAGACTCCCTTTGAAGACGTTTCCTCTCAATGTCCCCTCCCCTGCATGACATCTTGGCCATTTCTATTCCAATGTATCTCAGAGAACCAATAGAATGTCCAGCTTGTACAAGATGAGCAGCAACCGGATTCTTTGTCTCACCTGTCTGTATATTGCTGCGGTGCTCACTGATCCGTGTCTTAAGGCTTCTAGGGGTTTTCCCTACGTAAGACAGACCACAAGGACATTTCAACATGTAAACAACATTGGTGGACATGCAGGTGATTGTTAAAAACCTTTGATCATAAATCTTTGTCCTTTGTGGGGGTGTTTAAATGATTTGCATTTGTCCAAGCAAGTTTCCCTATTCTCTTCTAGGTAATCAGATTTAACCACAACGTCTCTCACGTTTGGGGTTCTTTTTAAAGACCATACGTGGGGGATATTTAAAAATGGGTTTCAATAGTGGGTCAGTATCAATAATGTACCAGCGCTTCCTGATAATGTCCTTAAATGTTGATTCAAACAGGACATTTTACTATCAACTTTGAAACAAGTTCAAATAAAATGTGTCTAACCAAATATGACATTCAACATAATTATTCATCCTGTATATTCAATATCGGATGAAAAATATATTTTACATTTCTGTGTGGAATTTTTCAATGCAATTTCATGATATACATAGTTGTGATGATTATGTTGAAATGAAATGTATGCAACACTCTGTTAGTCAGGTTAGGACCTAGATTCAATCAGATCAAGCCTTAACCGGTGATTGCCGACACCTGCATAGCTGTTGTTTATACGTGTCGCAGGTGTAGCATTAGAGCTGTGAAATTGGTGACCGGCTGCTTGTGTGGTCATTGACACGAAGCCACACCTGATTCACTTGCGTAAGAAGTTTACAACAAGAAATAATGACACTCACATCAAAATCAAATAATGATTTACACTATATACAAAAGTGTGTGGACAACCCTTCAAATTAGTGGATTCGGCTATTTCAGCCACACCCATTGCTGACAGTGTATAAAATCGAGCACACAACCATGCAATCTCCATAGACAAACATTGGTATAAGAATGTTCTTACTGAAGAGCTCAGTGACTTTCAACGTGCTTTGAACTTTGTTGCAACAGTTTGGGGAAGGTCCTTTCCTGTTTCAGCATGGCAATGCCCCTGTGCACAAAGCGAGGTCCATATAGAAATGGTTTGTCGAGATCGGTGTGGAAGAACTTGACTGGCCTGAACAGAGCCCTGACCTCAACCCCATCGAACACTTTTGGGATGAATTGGAACTCTTGTGGCTGACTGGAAGCCAGTCCCCGCAGCAACGTTCCAACATCTTGTGGAAAGCCTTCCCAGAAGAGTGGAGGCTGTTATGGCAGCAAAGGGGGGACCAACTCCATATTAATGCCCATGATTTTGGAATGAGATGTTGGACGAGCAGGTGTCCACATACTTTTGGTCATGTACTGAGCCCCCTCTTTAGACTCAACAGCTTTTTCACTGACCCCTAATCAGTGTCTCAATGTCCCCTGCAGAAAGATGACAGACCCAATAGCTTTTTTACTGATTCCAAAACAGTGTCTTGATGTCCTCAGTCTCTTAAACAGGGGTAATATGAGACTTTGTAAAGATTGCACAGGCACTGATGATGTACCAGTTCCCTGTGCATTAAGGGGGGACCAACTCCATATTGATATCGATGAATTTGGAATGAGATGTTCGTTGAGGAGGTGTCCACATACTGTTGGTCATGCAGTGTATATCAGTGTATATCAGTGTATATCAGCCTAATGGAGGTGTAGATTATTACAACACATTCTAGGGTTCCAACTTGTAACAAGGCCACATGGGATTATTACTAACGCAACTCAGCACATCCAATGGCGATATCCGCGATAGGTATAACGCCGGGAGCCGTTTGCTGATTTGACACCTCCGATGTCGCAGAAGTAAAAAACAATGAAACTGCTATGCTGTTGTCGGTTATCAGAACTGATTGAATCCAGCCCTGTGTCAATGTATTTAAGTTGAAATTTTAACTTAATTTCAATGTCCATGGCACTGGTTGAAATTAGATGAAAACAATACCGCAGGGTTCCCCAACCAAATTTACAGAATACAAATGATTTGTAACTGTATGCTCTGGCCTCCTGACCAGCCACTCAATAAAATATCGTCCTGCAGCTGAATCTAGTTGATGATCCCTAATGCACTGTTTGATGATCCCTACTGTACTGGTTTATGATCCCTGCTGTACTGGTTGATGATCCCTACTGCTGAATCTAGTTGATGATCCCTAATGTACTGGTTGATGATCCCTGCTGCTGAATCTAGTTGAGAATCCCTAATGTACTGGTTGATGATCCCTGCTGCTGAATCTAGTTGAGAATCCCTAATGTACTGGTTGATGATCCCTGCTCTACTGGTTGATGATCCCTGCTGTACTGGTTGATGATCCCTGCTGTACTGGTTGATGATCCCTGCTGTACTGGTTGATGATCCCTGCTGTACTGGTTGATAATCCCTACTGTACTGGTTGATGATCCCTGCTGTACTGGTTGATGATCCCTGCTGTACTGGTTGATGATCCCTGCTCTACTGGTTGATGATCCATGCTGTACTGGTTGATGATCCCTACTGTACTGGTTGATGATCCCTAATGTACTGGTTGATGATCCCTGCTGCTGAATCTAGTTGAGAATCCCTAATGTACTGGTTGATGATCCCTACTGCTGAATCTAGTTGATGATCCCTAATGTACTGGTTGATGATCCCTGCAGCTGAATCTAGTTGATGATCCCTGCTGTACTGGTTGATGATCCCTACTGTACTGGTTGATGATCCCTGCTGTACTGGTTGATGATCCCTGCTGTACTGGTTGATAATCCCTACTGTACTGGTTGATGATCCCTGCTGTACTGGTTGATAATCCCTACTGTACTGGTTGATGATCCCTGCTGTACTGGTTGATAATCCCTACTGTACTGGTTGATGATCCCTACTGTACTGGTTGATGATCCCTGCTGCTGAATCTAGTTGATGATCCCTAATGTACTGGTTTATGATCCCTGCTGTACTGGTTTATGATCCCTGCTGTACTGGTTGATAATCCCTGCTGTACTGGTTGATGATCCCTGCTGTACTGGTTGATGATCCCTGCTGTACTGGTTGATGATCCCTGCTGTACTGGTTTATGATCCCTGCTGTACTGGTTGATGATCCCTGCTGTACTGGTTGATGATCCCTGCTGTACTGGTTGATGATCCCTGCTGTACTGGTTGATGATCCCTGCTGTACTGGTTGATAATCCCTACTGTACTGGTTGATGATCCCTGCTGTACTGGTTGATGATCCCTGCTGTACTGGTTGATAATCCCTACTGTACTGGTTTATGATCCCTGCTGTACTGGTTGATAATCCCTACTGTACTGGTTGATGATCCCTGCTGTACTGGTTGATAATCCCTACTGTACTGGTTGATGATCCCTACTGTACTGGTTGATGATCCCTGCTGCTGAATCTAGTTGATGATCCCTAATGTACTGGTTTATGATCCCTGCTGTACTGGTTTATGATCCCTGCTGTACTGGTTGATAATCCCTGCTGTACTGGTTGATGATCCCTGCTGTACTGGTTGATGATCCCTGCTGTACTGGTTGATGATCCCTGCTGTACTGGTTGATAATCCCTACTGTACTGGTTGATGATCCCTGCTGTACTGGTTGATGATCCCTGCTGTACTGGTTGATAATCCCTACTGTACTGGTTTATGATCCCTGCTGTACTGGTTGATAATCCCTACTGTACTGGTTGATGATCCCTGCTGTACTGGTTGATAATCCCTACTGTACTGGTTGATGATCCCTACTGTACTGGTTGATGATCCCTGCTGCTGAATCTAGTTGATGATCCCTAATGTACTGGTTTATGATCCCTGCTGTACTGGTTTATGATCCCTGCTGTACTGGTTGATAATCCCTGCTGTACTGGTTGATGATCCCTGCTGTACTGGTTGATAATCCCTACTGTACTGGTTGATGATCCCTGCTGTACTGGTTGATGATCCCTGCTGTACTGGTTGATAATCCCTGCTGTACTGGTTGATGATCCCTGCTGTACTGGTTGATGATCCCTGCTGTACTGGTTGATGATCCCTGCTGTACTGGTTGATAATCCCTACTGTACTGGTTGATGATCCCTGCTGTACTGGTTGATGATCCCTGCTGTACTGGTTGATAATCCCTACTGTACTGGTTTATGATCCCTGCTGTACTGGTTGATAATCCCTACTGTACTGGTTGATGATCCCTGCTGTACTGGTTGATAATCCCTACTGTACTGGTTGATGATCCCTACTGTACTGGTTGATGATCCCTGCTGCTGAATCTAGTTGATGATCCCTGCTGTACACGTTGATTCCATGTCGCAATCCGTTGAAGAATTACATTGAAACAACATTGGTTCAACCAGTGTGTGCCCAGTGGGTTGGGACACGTGATTTCTACTATTGCAATTTAACAATTTCTACTACTGCAATTTAACAATTTATACGACCGCAATTTAACAATGTAATTGTTCTGTAGGATGTTGGGAGTTTACAGTGGACCTGGGCATTTGTTCCCCAAAACCTCCTCACTAAACCCACTGTTCAATGTGACTTCCTCTGTCTGAGACCAAGGCTACTGTATGAGTAATGGTGGATATGGACCCAATGATGCTCCTCTGTCTCCCTATTTAATGTGTCCCATCACACTGAACATAATAGAACAGACATTCTGTCCTTGGGCTCTGTACAACGTCCTGTCTGTGTTGTGTAGACATGGTGGATGTCAGCTCAGTCAACGGGGCTCCTGCCTAAAGCACCCCCCCCCCCCCCCCCCCCCCCCAGTTAACCCAGGTTTGATTCCCGGCCATCGTAGCCAAACTCTTTTACAAAGTTGTTACAATGCATTTCCAGTATATTATATGCAAACTGAAGTCATAGAATTACAAATGCTGCAGCACTGCATCACCAGCCTGTGTTGAGTTTGCGTACTTGAAGTTATCGTTTATTTGTGTGTGAGTGCGTGTGCGTGTGTGTGTGTGATACAATTCCATATGGATAGGCGAGATAAGGTTTTGTCACTCATCATTTGACCAATGGGGCCCCCTTCAGGTTAGGAGGCTGTACTATCACAGCTCTGCAAAGGCCCCAAATACAGATCAGATTACATTTACATTTACATTTAAGTCATTTAGCAGACGCTCTTATCCAGAGCGACTTACAAATTGGTGCATTCACCTTAAGATATCCAGTGGAACAACCACTTTACAATAGTGCATCTAAAAGATGGTGAAAGTACAACTTTTAATCAGCAATTCAGATGCAACAGCAACAAAAAGATTCAGTAATTGGGGAATCATTAAAAATAGCATAGATAAATGTCTACCAAACTGACTGTAACTGAACATTAATCAAACACAGGAGATTGACGATCTTTCCATAAAACAGAAGTTATTTATTAATCCACTATACAGAGAAAACGGAAATTCCATTTTTTTTGCAAACACAATAGGTTACCCAACTACTCACACAAAATAGTTTATTTTATTATTATCCTCAAAGCAGTAGATTTGTAACCAAAGTTATACCAGTAATGGTCAGTATCAGGACTGGCTAATGTTGTCTAATCACATACATGGCTGTAACTTTAAAGACATTTAAATAGATATATGCAATACATTTTTCACTATGAAGGATTAGTATTTATTGTAAATACGGTGTAGCCAACAACTAAATCTAATTAAATGTTATAAGGAACTCTGGATAAGCCTGCACATCATTGAAGATTAAAAACGTGGTTGGAATGGAGGTGTTATCTGTGACACTGTCGTACAAGTCAGCACACCTCCCTGAAGGTTTGGCAGGGGGAATAATCCAGCCTGGGTGTCCCTGAGTGTAGTCTCCAACAAGAACCCTGGCCAGGTACATGCACTTGAACCCTTGTGCATCAGGTGGGACGTATCCTCTTGGTGAAAACAATGGGTTTACGGCGAAGTAAGATCCAATTGCAATTTCAGCTCCTGGAGAAAAACATTCTTGTTAATAGTTGAACATGTGTATTACACAAGGCTGATCAAAAATGTCCTTATTTTAGGCAGCACCTCTATTCCAGTAAAAGTACAGTACCAGTCAAAAGTTTGGACACATACTCATTCAAGGGTTTTTCTTTATTTTTAATATTTTCTACATTGCAGAATAATTGTGAAGACATCAAAACTATGAAATAACACATATGAAATCATGTAGTAACCAAAATAGTGTTAAACAAATCAAAATATATTGTAGAAAAAAGTTAAAATAAAGATACAGTGAGGGAAAAAAGTATTTGATCCCCTGCTGATTTTGTACGTTTGCCCACTGACAAAGAAATGATCAGTCTATAATTTTAATGGTAGGTTTATTTGAACAGTGAGAGACAGAATAACAACAAAAAAATCCAGAAAAACGCATGTCAAAAATGTTATAAATTGATTTGCATTTTAATGAGGGAAATAAGTATTTGACCCCTCTGCAAATCATGACTTAGTACTTGGTGGCAAAACCCTTGTTGGCAATCACAGAGGTCAGATGTTTCTTGTAGTTGGCCACCAGGTTTGCACACATCTCAGGAGGGATTTTATCCCACTCCTCTTTGCAGATATTCTCCAAGTAATTAAGGTTCCGAGGCTGACGTTTGGCAACTCTAACCTTCAGCTCCCTCCACAGATTTTCTATGGGATTAAAGTCTGGAGACTGGCTAGGCCACTCCAGGACCTTAATGTGCTTCTTCTTGAGCCACTCCTTTGTTGCCTTGGCCGTGTGTTTTGGGTCATTGTCATGCTGGAATACCAATCCACGACCCATTTTCAATGCCCTGGCTGAGGGAAGGAGGTTCTCACCCAAGATTTGACGGTACATGGTCCCGTCCATCGTCCCGTTGATGCGGTGAAGTTGTCCCTTTAGCAGAAAAACACCCCCAAAGCATAATGTTTCCACCTCCATGTTTGGCATTAGGGATGGTGTTCTTGGGGTCATAGGCAGTATTCCTCCTCCAAACACAGCGAGTTGAGTTGATGCCAAAGAGCTCCATTTTGGTCTCATCTGACCACAACACTTTCACCCAGTTGTCCTCTGAATCATTCAGATGTTCATTGGCAAACTTCAGACGAGCATGTATATGTATTCTTGAGCAGGGGGACCTTGCGGGCGCTGCAGGATTTCAGTCCTTCACGGTGTAGTGTGTTACCAATTGTTTTCTTGGTGACTATGGTCCCAGCTGCCTTGAGATCATTGACAAGATCCTCCCGTGTAGTTCTGGGATGATTCCTCACCGTTCTCATGATCATTGCAACTCCACGAGGTGAAATCTTGCATGGAGCCCCAGGCCGAGGGAGATTGACAGTTCTTTTGTGTTTCTTATAATTTGCGAATAATCGCACCAAATGTTGTCACCTTCTCACCAAGTTGCTTGGTGATGGTCTTGTAGCCCATTGCAGCCTTGTGTAGGTCTACAATCTTGTCCCTGACATCCTTGGAGAGCTCTTTGGTCTTGGCCATGGTGGAGAGTTTGGAATCTGATTGATTGCGTCTGTGGACAGGTGTCTTTTATACAGGTAACAAACTGAGATTAGGAGCACTCCCTTTAAGAGTGTGCTCCTAATCTCAGCTCGTTACCTGTATAAAAGACACCTGGGATCCAGAAATCTTTCTGATTGAGAGGGGGTCAAATTCTTATTTCCCTCATTAAAATGCAAATCAATTTATAACATTTTTGACATGCGTTTTTCTGGATTTTTTTGTTGTTATTCTGTCTCTCACTGTTCAAATAAACCTACCATTAAAATTATAGACTGATCATTTCTTTGTCAGTGGGCAAACGTACAAAATCAGCAGGGGATCAAATACTGTTTTCCCTCACTGTAAACCCTTGAATGAGTAGGTGTGTCCAAACTTTTGACTGGTACTGTACATCTTATCAAAATACCATGAGGAGAACTCCCATTCCTGTTTTCATACCATGTGTTCCTTCGTAGCTGCAATTGAGGCCATGATTGTTGATCTGACTGATGGAGTTTGAACTGGTGCCGTAGAAGAGCAGTCTCTCGTTGTTGTAGTGATCTGACTGATGGAGTTTGAACTGGTGCCGTAGAAGAGCAGTCTCTCGTTGTTGTAGTGATCTGACTGATGGAGTTTGAACTGGTGCCGTAGAAGAGCAGTCTCTCGTTGTTGTAGTGATCTGACTGATGGAGTTTGAACTGGTGCCATGGAAGAGCAGTCTCTCGTTGTTGTAGTGATCTGACTGATGGAGTTTGAACTGGTGCCGTAGAAGAGCAGTCTCTCGTTGTTGTAGTGATCTGACTGATGGAGTTTGAACTGGTGCCGTAGAAGAGCAGTCTCTCGTTGTTGTAGTGATCTGACTGATGGAGTTTGAACTGGTGCCGTAGAAGAGCAGTCTCTCGTTGTTGTAGTGATCTGACTGATGTAGTTTGAACTGGTGCCGTAGAAGAGCAGTCTCTCGTTGTTGTAGTGATCTGACTGATGTAGTTTGAACTGGTGCCGTAGAAGAGCAGTCTCTCGTTGTTGTAGTGATTGTTCTTCTCCTCCATCTGTTTCTTCTGTATCTGATAGTTCTTCCACAGTATCTCGTTCTGGACTTGTTCAATCTACCAATATGAGAAAAAAATACAACAAAAAGTTTGAATGTTATATATTTTTACTGAAGTGCCACAAGGGATTTTATGGACAGTAAGGAAATAACAACTGACATCTTTAACTGGTTTAGACAAAATTGCCAGCTAGGGAGTTGAGCTAGGTAGTGAAATTCAAGCAACAATTTACATAACCTCTTGCTTTTAACTCCAATATTCTCCAGTAACGACATGATCTTAAGTTTCCATTAACCTTAAATTGAACATACTTTAACAATGGTTAGGTTGATCCCTGTCTTCACACACTCAGCCTTCACATCATTGTATTCCCTGAATCTTGGAGACAGATTGACCAACTTTAAGAAGGAACCCTTCATGTCGTCCCAGTGTGTAGGCACTAAGGTGTCACCTGGACAGAAGACAGACAGTTCGGACAATTCATGGACAATTCATGGACAATTCATGACACAATAAAGGCTGTCATTAAAAAAGTATCAATTCTGTACATATTCCTACAGTATGGGCTCCTGAGTGGTACAGCGGTCTAAGGCACTGCATCTCAGTATAAGAGGTGTCACTACAGTCCCTGGTTCAAATCCAGGCTGAATCACATCCGGCCGTGATTGGGAGTCCCAAAGGGCAGCACACAATTGGCCCAGCGTCATCCGGATTTGGCCGGGGTAGGCTCTCATTGTAGATAAGAACTTATTCTTAACTGACTTGCCTAGTTAAATAAAGATTAAACGTTACAACATATTTAAACTAATTATGTTATATTAGATCTCACTGAGTTTAATACTTTAATTTATTTATACATTTAATTCATACAGATGAGAATATACACTGCTCAAAAAAATAAAGGGAACGCTTAAACAACACATCCTAGATCTGAATGAAATAAATAATCTTATTAAATACTTTCTTCTTTACATAGTTGAATGTGCTGACAACAAAATCACACAAAAATAATCAATGGAAATCCAATTTATCAACCCATGGAGGTCTGGATATGGAGTCACACTCAAAATTAAAGTGGAAAACCACACTACAGGCTGATCCAACTTTGATGTAATGTCCTTAAAACAAGTCAAAATGAGGCTCAGTAGTGTGTGTGGCCTCCACGTGCCTGTATGACCTCCCTACAACGCCTGGGCATGCTCCTGATGAGGTGGCGGATGGTCTCCTGAGGGATCTCCTCCCAGACCTGGACTAAAGCATCCGCCAACTCCTGGACAGTCTGTGGTGCAACGTGGCTTTGGTGGATGGAGTGAGACATGATGTCCCAGATGTGCTCAATTGGATTCAGGTCTGGGGAACGGGCGGGCCAGTCCATAGCATCAATGCCTTCATCTTGCAGGAACTGCTGACACACTCCAGCCACATGAGGTCTAGCATTGTCTTGCATTAGGAGGAACCCAGGGCCAACCGCACCAGCATATGGTCTCACAAGGGGTCTGAGGATCTCATCTCGGTACCTAATGGCAGTCAGGCTACCTCTGGCGAGCACATGGAGGGCTGTGCGGCCCCCCAAAGAAATGCCACCCCACACCATGACTGACCCACCGCCAAACCGGTCATGCTGGAGGATGTTGCAGGCAGCAGAACGTTCTCCACGGCGTCTCCAGACTCTGTCACGTCTGTCACGTGCTCAGTGTGAACCTGCTTTCATCTGTGAAGAGCACAGGGCGCCAGTGGCGAATTTGCCAATCTTGGTGTTCTCTGGCAAATGCCAAACGTCCTGCATGGTGTTGGGCTGTAAGCACAACCCCCACCTGTGGAGATCAGGCCCTCATACCACCCTCATGGAGTCTGTTTCTGACCGTTTGAGCAGACACATGCACATTTGTGGCCTGCTGGAGGTGATTTTGCAGGGCTCTGGCAGTGCTCCTCCTGCTCCTCCTTGCACAAAGGCGGAGGTAGCGGTCCTGCTGCTGGGTTGTTGCCCTCCTACGGCCTCCTCCACGTCTCCTGATGTACTGGCCTGTCTCCTGGTAGCGCCTCCATGCTCTGGACACTACGCTGACAGACACAGCAAACCTTCTTGCCACAGCTCGCATTGATGTGCCATCCGGGATGAGCTGCACTACCTGAGCCACTTGTGTGGGTTGTAGACAACGTCTCATGCTACCACTAGAGTGAAAGCACCGCCAGCATTCAAAAGTGACCAAAACATCAGCCAGGAAGCATAGGAACTGAGAAGTGGTCTGTGGTCACCACCTGCTGAACCACTCCTTTATTGGGGGTGTCTTGCTTATTGCCTATGATTTCCACCTGTTGTCTATTCCATTTGCACAACAGCATGTGAAATTTATTGTCAATCAGTGTTGCTTCCTAAGTGGACAGTTTGATTTCACAGAAGTGTGATTGACTTGGAATTACATTGTGTTGTTTAAGTGTTCCCTTTATTTTTTTGAGCAGTGTATAATAGAGTCACCTTTCAGTTGTTTTCTCAATAACTCCATTTCTCTTCTGCCCTTTATGTTGGAAGCTTTTCTGTGCAGGACATTAGCCTCATTATTAACATTGTGGTCTTGGTTCTGCCATCCTCCCAGACTGCTCAACAGGTAGACTGATCGTCTGACGTTCTCTTTCCTTTCCACAACCATGTCCCTGATGATTCCGTCTGCAGTAAGCACATCACGGCTCAGGCCCTCCAGACAGATCCGGGAGTCGGGGCCCATCATCTCCAGGCGGATCCTGACAGTCAGCTGGCTGATGTGTGGGTCCTTGATGATTCTCTCAGTTTGCTCCTTCATGATACGGTTTTCAACCCAGTGCCGGGTATGACTCACAGCTTGGGGGATCTCTGCACACAGTTGGAGCAAACTCCTCACCCTTGATGACAAAGTTCTCATTGCCAAAGCTTCCATCACTGGGTCCCATAAAGTCATCTATTTTGTGGAAGAAATGGCAGAAAAAAACATCAACACCATGATAAAACTTGTGTATTGTGGTTTACATTTAGACCTCACATTGTCTTCTACCTCACACACTTTCATATTCACTGACCTTTGACCTTGGTGAAAATGTCCTCCTCCACTCCCTCTCGTCCCCTTAGTAGCTGACTCATAACACTCACACACTCGTTCTCCAGTATGTAATCCTCCTGCAGAAACACCACACATCCATGCTCCTTCATCGCCATGGATACAAATATGCTCTCCTGCTCTTGGAAATACTTCCTTGCTCCAGACTTCATGATGGTGAGCTCATCAGTGCAGAAGGCAGCGCCATCTTCTGAAAGAATCCCTTGGCCATCTTGACATAGAGACAGGCCCCTGAGAGGATGATTCTGGGCCTTTTGGGGTCAAAACGGACATTCACCTCATCACGCTTGACAAAATGTCTCCAGTTCTGATATTTTTTCTCCTGGATGAATTTAACCACGGCACAGGACTTGACACAGAGTAGTTTTCAACAAATCCTCCAGAAAGTTGCTGACCTCTTTGACCTGGTCCAGAAAGCCAGAGACAATCATTCTGTCTCTGCTCTCTGGATGGAGCTTTATCCCCACAGTTTTCTTCTTTGGGGAGTTGTGTGCATCCACCAGGTGGCTGTTCAGATCCTTCCACCCAGGCATCCTCAACACATCCTGGAACTTCACCACGAGGCTCTGCATGGACAGGGCAGTCTTCACCATCTGCTCTGAGCTGCCAGTCAGAAGCACCTCTCCACCCTCCATGCTATACACAGCGCCGGGACGTGAACAGGTCCTGGGACATCTCCATACTGTGGACTGACCTCAGGAAGTCCAGGATGTGAGGGTCCAGCTTCAGCTGCTTCTTCCTCATTCTGAGCTCCTCTCCAGGATCCAGTTCTGCAACTTGTACACCTCTGCGACAAGACCTGAGAGAACCAGCTTCTTGGTGTCGTCTCTGTAGGAGAGACCCATATCTGGGTCTTCATCTGCTGCGCGCTTCTGTAACAGATGTATATCGTACTCTCCTTGCGTTGTGTTTTCTCCAAATAAATCACATCAGCCAGTGGTCCCAGTTAAGCATCATTTATTCCTGTTGTTAAATGAGAAACAGCACGGTAGTTGTGCAGGGCTTAATGATACTGATGGCTGTCGATGGCAAAATCTGTAGCATGAAGACAACTGTGTTAGCAGTGGGCTTATGTGACCATTACAACGGTGTATGCTAGCTAACACACTTATCTACAGCAATCATATGCCAAAGCACATCCCAGAAAGCCCCTCAATCCCTAACAGGTACCATATACCCACACATGTATAAATCAGTAACGTACAGCAAACTTGTACACATTGTAAAATATAAAATATAAAACAGTATTCAGAATGTGACCTACCCCTTGCATCACATTTTCATACTGGGAAGACCTGACATTCGCAATCTCCCCCTATCTGCAAGCGGGGCCAATCACAACACACCTTATTGTCATCAGTTGAACCAACCAATACGAATGCTTGAACATTAAGTACACATTTCTTTAGAGGCAAGTGGAAACATAACCAACCCTGTTACACTTCAGCAGTCCTTCCTGCTGCAGGATGTAGAACATGGCAGGGGACACCTCCATCTCCTGTGAGACGCTGTCCCTCTGCCTCTGTATGTGACTCATGGCCCTCTTCATGAGGCTCTCCACCGGCCGCCTGAGCCGCTTTGTGTCTTCAGCCAGGCCCGCCACTGTCAGAGCCCCTCTGGATGCCTCCATCAGCAGGACAGCATCCTCTTTCACCACCGAGCGGACTTCCTTCTCCACTGCCTCCCACACTGGGGCACTTGAACAACACTCATATTGGGCCGTGATGTTATGGAAGACGTTCAAGGCATTCTGTTTCCATCTGTCAATGTGTTCAGCAGGTTAGGTAGAGGGCTGAGTTTGACCTCAGCACTGTCAATGTCCACCTGACAGAAGTGGCGCTTCATCTGGTCATTGATGGGGGACAACTGTCTCTTCATGGAAAGTAATGACCATAAAGCAGGATGCAACCTCTCTGTGAAGGCTTCAGGCAGCTTCCACATTGGCCTGTTCTTGCCATACAAGACCGTGCCCAAGGACTCGTAGTACAGAGATACGTTGACTTGGACTTTGCAAATGACATGGTTTAGATTTTTTTATTGTCTCCACCGCTGAAATGATATAGAAAATAGAGTAGCAATATAAAAGACTGTGCAAAACCTAAACACAAAAGATTTGTTTAATTCCTCAAATTGTGTTAATTAAATAGTACCCAAAATACAAATAACAATATTAACAAATGAACACATTCATATTTTTTGTATTATTATTATTTTTATTATCATCAAGTCAATCTCCCAAGCAAAATAGTTTATTCACTCTGCAGGTTTTTACATTTTGGCTCCTGGAAGATGACGATGGCTGCCTTCTCCTCAGAGATCATAGTGATTCTATTCACTGGCCCCCCGTCTCCAAGTAGAGCTCCAAGATATCTTCAATTAGGACAGGGGAGAGCTTCTCCACTGTCACTCTGTGACACCGTTGCAGCTCCCGGCCAATCACACCATGCTTCATGAAGTGTTTGTTGCTCTTGCTGTTGGTGAGGAACTGTTCTGCATATTAAGATAAACCATTAATATCCTCATTATCATAGAGAACCTGTATGTTCCCTTCATCTGTGATATGTCATTTGGGGTATTATTATGTGTTAGTCAAACTACAAATGGTTTCTATTAGACATGGAAATATGGAGCTGCGACCTACTATTGGGTTTGTTGACGGTTACAACTGCTATGTTTGTCTCTCTGATGATCTCCAGAGAGAAGTTGTCTTCCTCTAGGCCAGAGATTGTCTCCACCAACAACACCAGCATGTCTCGGGACATGCTATCAGGAACCTTCTCCAGTCTCACAGCAGTGCTATGAGGAAACTTCTCAGCACCACCCTGATCTCCAGGCCTGCTCTGAGCTCCACCTGAAATATCTGGGCTTAAATACACTTGATATCCACAAAATAAATGATTCAACACTCAAAATTAGAATTTCCCTAAATACCCAGTAAATACATGTTTATTTATCTCTGTGTCATTTGGCCATCATAGAACAGTTATGAAATACCATCAACAAGAGAATAGTGATAACTGAAGATGTCTGACTTGTTGCACCAACCTGGAAAATGTGTAAAACAGACACAAATAACAACAACAGATCAAATCAGTGCATTAATTAAATCTGGTAAATAATTTTGTAACATTGGTTTTGGCCATAACAACATTAGACTGTGTTACATGATACAGTTTGGAGCGCTATCAAAGCACAGGGTGATGTTATAGCGATGAGGACCATTGTATATCCTTGTTGTCGAGCCCTTAGATACCTGTAATCTGAAGTACCCAAGAAGGCCACTAGATGTCATCTTCAAATAATATTTTTGCAGGAATCTCCTTGCGAATGATTTTGCCGAAGATTGTATCTCCGCCGGCCTGGGCAACCTGAGCTTTTGCTATCTCATCTGACATGTTGCTAGACTTTGGTCTTTGTAGTACGATAGTTTACTGGTAATCTGAAGTACCCAAGATGGCCACTAGATGTCATCTGATAGTTTACTGGTAATCTATGAACATTTCCAGTAATATCTCCTCCCTTTGCAACCCTACGCAGCTCTTATGGTGATGTGGTATCTGGAAATATTACTGTCCTACATCACTTATATTCTTCTGTTTAACAATTCGACTTTTTTAATTGTTTTATTATAAAACATTGACAGAAGATTGTAGTGCTAAATCTCTGTTTAGATGGGCACGGCGACAAAAGCAATGCGTGAGGACTTTTTATTGGTTGCCATATTAGTTAGCAAACAAGCGCTAGGTCCGTTTAACGTTACACATTACAGATAACACAACGGGTTAGTTTGTTTGTTGACTAATGTAAATATCACTCACCAACAATTGTGTGATCAAACCAACACCAACAATGATAAGGACATGTTCAAAAGACAGTCTCAGTCTATCTACTACAGTATCTATAACACCAAAGCTGCAAGAAGTAGGGGTGCTGAAGGTGCTGGTGCTGAAGGTTCTGCAGCACCTCCTGAAAAATAGACCTTTTATTTGTATTTTAAAAAATTTTGTTGTAATTTTTTTTTCACAACGTAGTGAACTGGGCCTTTACTAGTCCTGTATTCGTGGCCGTCATTGTAAAAAATGATTTGTTCATAACTGACTTGCCAAGTTAAATAAAGGTAAAATAAATATTTCTTAAACTTTGGACAACCTTGGTATGTTGATTCCATCATAGATTTTCAAATCATGTTTGTCCTACTTTAAGTTCCTGTGAAACTAGCGAGACTGGCGGGTACCGTGGACTAACACTATACAATTTCTATGCCGCACTAATACAAAAATACAAAATATGTATCCGCGAATACAGTAGTTACATGAAATGGACACGTCGACTCTCAGGCTTCATTCATATATTAGATCCCAAAACTAGCAGCCTAACATATTTAGGCTGCTCAACATAAAGTCTCCAGTAGAAAACATAACTTTATCGCGTGGCTTCTATAAACTGAAATACTGACTATCATGTGTAGGCAACACGCGACGTCTCCGCACACTTCCTGACTTTGAGAGTGTCACGCTCGTCGTAAAGATGGAATCAAGGCGCAGCGGGAATGTGTATGCTCATCTTTATTTAGAAGAAAACTAAAATAAACACAAACAAAAAACAACGACGAGAAACAGTCCTGTCAGGCACACAGCTACACATGGAACATCTACCCACAAAAACCCATAGAAAAACAACCCTACTAAATAGGACCTTCAATTAGAGGCAACGAGGAACAGCTGCCTCCAATTGAAGGTCAACCCAATAAACTAAACATAGAAATAGAAAAACTAGAACAAACAGAAATATATTAACATAGAACATTAACCAAAAAACCCTGAAACACATAAAACAAACACCCCCTGCCACGCCCTGACCAAACTACAATAACAAACAACCCCTTTACTGGTCAGGGCGTGACAGAAAGAACTTTGAGTTGATTATTAAATTGTAACAAATACAACAACAAACGTTTAGATTCATGAGTATATTTCAACATTTTGGTATTATATGCTTTTAAATATCATTTGTGGTTTTAACAGGAATACTGGGAGGTATCGGGATGGTTGCAATTTTCTGGGGAAGCTATTAAACCCTACCTCAGACCCTGCTAAAGCCTTCTGACTTCTCTCCTGTAAGAAGGACTCACACAGGTTCTTCAAAGCCAGGTTCATAGGTGGCTCCATTGAGGAACTTCCTCTGAAAACTGGACATTCTGGAGATTCCTTCCCTTTACACCATAGATGCAGACAGGCTTTGCAGACGCTAAGGCTACAAAACAGAATGACAGGATCCTGGAATATGTCACAGCACACAGGACAGGACAGATCTTCCTCCGGGAGAGATGATTTGAAAGCCATTTTCTAACATAATGTGTCAGTCCCTAAAGATTACTTTCACTTTTAACAACAACTTTTTAAAGACTTTTACTTTTAAACAAACAACCTCCACTTGTTTTCAACCAAACGTTGAGAAGCACTTGGTCACAGCTTTTATGCCTTTTGGTTTATGCAGTGGTTTATTATCTCGCTATCTCTTAACAATCTCATTCCCAGTGTATGTCAGATGGACTTGGTCGCTTGGGAGCTATAAAACTACCTGAGTTAAACTTTATCAAGGGTGGGGTGTACAGAAACCTGCATAGATAGGCAGTCATTGCATGTGTGTTTCCTTGTACTATGCTTGTTGGGAACAGCAGTCTTGTGGGGACCAGAAGTCCTCACAAGGACAGTAAAACAAGGAAAATTGTTCCCACAAAAAAGTCCCCACAAGGAAAAAGGCTATTTTAGACTTAGGGGTTTGGTTGAGGGTAGGTTGACAGGGTTAGAGATTTGGGGTTAAGGTTAGGGTTAAGGTTAGTGATATGGCTACATGAAGGATTTGGGAAAATAGGATTTTGAATGAAAATCAATTGTTTGGTCCTCACAAGGATAGTAAAACAAACACCTGTGTGTGTGTGTGTGTGTGTGTGTGTGTGTGTGTGTGTGTGTGTGTGTGTGTGTGTGTGTGTGTGTGTGCGCGCTCCACTCTTAACTTCTCTTTAAGGATGTAACCACTTTCCACCACATGAGGGTGCACATTCACTGCCTCTTGGCATATGTGGACAGAATCAGGACTGTACTGTATACACATATTCTGTAACATATCATATAAACATATTATATCATGCAAATACTATTATATACAATAATCTAAAAGTATTGCAGTATGAACGAGTCACACACACACAACAGAAGTTTAAAGTGTGCATTAAAATATTGGACTTTGTGTAAATTCCTCTGTCTGTATTCTGTCTCTATATTATCTATCACTCAAAGCACCATTTCACCAGGTCACATTCTGACTGAGTCAATGTACTTGGTGAATAAAAAGTATTCTGATTCTGATTGGCTTGACAATGATCATAATACGCCCTCATGTGGTGACAGGTTGTAACTTCAGGTTAACACCAGTTAGTTGTTACGTGTGTGTGTGCACGCCCTTTTGTCCTTGTGTAAATGTGTGTGTTCAGACAAGAGGAATCCCATAAGCTAAGCCTCTGTCGCCACAGCTGGCTCCTATGTCCCTTTCCACAGACATGAGAGGGACCAGGAGGGAATTTTCCCGGGGGCTTAAGACAAAACACACAGCAAGCTATAGACACAGGGACCACATGCCCTGACCTCCACCCCACATGTATCGCTGTGTGTGTGCTCTCTGAGAGCCCTCTAGTCCAACAGTTGCTGGCTTCATGTCATGTTGTCCGGCAAAATACTGCGCTACATTTTTCTCCCAGGCTTCCCAGTGCTTTGTTGTACTGGGTTGGAAGAGGGTGGCAGGCAGGCAGGCAGCGAGAGAGAGGCAGCTGATATCTGTGTTACTCCCCGGGTTTAGCCGAGTGTTTGAAGGTGTTCCGCATGTGGAATGTTGAGACTGGTGGGGGGATGTATGTTGGTGGGGCCACGCGAAGGGGTGAACGTGAGGGAAAGGCAATAGAGAGAGGGGGGACAGAGGAGTGGGAAGGCCAGGCAGAGAATGAGAGAGGGAGGGAGAGAAAGAGGAGAGCGAGAAAGAGAGAAAGGAGGGTTTGATCTTTTGATGCAGTGAAGACAGGAAGTTATGACTACATTTCATGCCAGGAAGACATGAAGCTGAATTCTTACAGCAAAACACCAACAGAAAGAGATGAAGCTGAATTCTTACAGCAAAACACCAACAGGAAGACATGAAGCTGAATTCTTACAGCAAAACACCAACAGAAAGACATGAAGCTGACTTCTTACAGCAAAACACCAACAGAAAGACATAAAGCTGACTTCTTACAGCAAAACACCAACAGAAAGACATGAAGCTGAATTCTTACAGCAAAACACCAACAGAAAGACATAAAGCTGACTTCTTACAGCAAAACACCAACAGAAAGACATAAAGCTGACTTCTTACAGCAAAACACCAACAGAAAGACTTAAAGCTGACTTCTTACAGCAAAACACCATCAGAAAGACATAAAGCTGACTTCTTACAAGCTGTAATTGAGCTTGGAATGTACTACTGAGCCAAATCTCTTCCATGCTACTACTCCGTGCTCGGACAGAGATTGGGAGAGAGATATAGGGAATGAGATGGGATACTCCAAATGCCCAGACTTGTTACACAAAATGATCATATGGCACACCATACTTGGAAGCAAGTTGTTTACATACCAAATGCCTTGAAACACGCACAGAAGAGGGATGAGGAAAATACAAGATTGAGAAAAAGAGATAAGCAGGGGAAGAGAGAGAGAGAGATTGTATTGCTGTCATGACTCATGTCACACAGGTGAAACCTCATACTCTATAATTGATCCTGGGAATCTACCTAAAATATCTTTATTATTGACTCATGTATTAAGAACCAGCTCTGTATCTGTATCTGGCCTGCATTATGTCCACTCCAGTGTAAATTACACCTCTGTATCTGTATCTGGCCTGCATTATGTCCACTCCAGTGTAAATGACAGCTCTGTATCTGTATCTGGCCTGCATTATGTCCACTCCAGTGTAAATTACACCTCTGTATCTGTATCTGGCCTGCATTATGTCCACTCCAGTGTAAATTACACCTCTGTATCTGTGTCTGGCCTGCATTATGTCCACTCCAGTGTAAATTACACCTCTGTATCTGTATCTGGCCTGCATTATGTCCACTCCAGTGTAAATTACTGGGCACTGATGAGCGATGAGAGTTTAAGCCATTAAGCCTTTCCATAAAATGACAAATCCTAAGTGAACGCAGATCTCATCAGATTGATGAGGAACCCACAAGCATGCTGGGAAAGGAGCCTCAGTGCAGGCCGGTCTTCACTATACTTCACTGACTCCAATAGGAGCTAGAGAAAATACCTGGAAAACAGGTTGAAGACAACGCTGTCCAGCAACAGCTCCTGTTAAAAACAGCTCCTGGTCTACACAATGTTGATTAAAAACAGCTCCTGGTCTACACAATGCTGATTAAAAACAGCTCCTGGTCTACACAATGCTGATTAAAAACAGCTCCTGGTCTACACAATGTTGATTAAAAACAGCTCCTGGTCTACACAATGTTGATTAAAAACAGCTCCTGGTCTACACAATGTTGATTAAAAACAGCTCCTGGTCTACACAATGCTGATTAAAAACAGCTCCTGGTCTACACAATGCTGATTAAAAACAGCTCCTGGTCTACACAATGCTGATTAAAAACAGCTCCTGGTCTACACAATGTTGATTAAAAACAGCTCCTGGTCTACACAATGTTGATTAAAAACAGCTCCTGGTCTACACAATGTTGATTAAAAACAGCTCCTGGTCTACACAATGCTGATTAAAAACAGCTCCTGGTCTACACAATGTTGATTAAAAACAGCTCCTGGTCTACACAATGTTGATTAAAAACAGCTCCTGGTCTACACAATGTTGATTCAAGTAGCTATCAGAGTTTAGACCACCACACCCCTGGAACTGCAATATGCTTTTACATTAAGACCTGTCTGTCTGTCTGTCTGTCTACATGTTATAAGTGTCTATCCCTTCGTTGATATGAGATGATTCAAGTTAATTAATGGATATAATTATGTCTGTCTGTGTGCATGTGTGCCTGTGTCTCTCTTTTCTGAGGCAGTGGGTCACAGCTGACACTGTAAACTCATTGACCACCCATACATCACATTCCTGCCCCCCTACCGTGAGTTATGAATGAGGTCCTGAGTGGTCCCCCCCCCCCCTGAATATACATCCCACTAGCAGGCAGGCCCCAGTGATTAATCATACTTGGGTTCCTCTCCCCAGCTGGATCTTTTTCCCCTCTCTGTTGACATGGCTTCCACTGGCACCACTTCCCACCTAGACTCCCAACTGAGCCTCTAGACAGCCTACTAATGTCAGCCGGGCCAGACAGGAATGCTCCTCTGTTTTCCTTGACCTCTTTTTTCCCCTTCTTCGACAAGTCATTAACAGTGAGGCGACGCCCTCCTCGTTTTTTCGTTGTGTCGTGGCATGGTCCATGGTCCATGGTCCGGGTTGAGCAAGAATAGGGATTTGAGGGGTTGGAGAACTCAGAGTCTGGAGGGATGATCGATGATGAAGATCAGAATTGATGTGTGGCTGTTGTTGATGATTTGTGGAGACACTTGTCACGGGTGTCGTAGGGATTGGACCAAAACGCAGCGGGAACGTGTAAACTCATCTTCTTATTTTATTATAGAAGGAAAAATGTATACAAAAACAACAAACGACACTAAATAGTCCCGTCAGGTGCACAAACACATAACAGGAAATAACGACCCACAAATCCCATCGAAAAAAAACACCCCTCTTAAATAGGACCTTCAATTAGAAGCAACGAGGAGCAGCTGCTTCCAATTGAAGGTCAACCCAATAAACACCACAAAGAAATAGAAATACTAGAACTAACATAGAAATAGACTAACATAGAACATAGCCCAACAAACCCCGAAACACTCTAAACAATCACCCCCTGCCATGCCCTGACCAAACTACAATAACAAACAACCTCTTTTACTGGTCAGGACGTGACAACACCATCTATATTTAATGCTCTTCTCACCTCTGTAACTCTTTATCTGTCAATTAAAATATCTCCTCAGTCAACTTTCCTGGTGAATTAAAATATCTTCTCAGTGAACTTTCCTGGTAAATTAAATTATCTTCTCAGTCAACTTTCCTGGTGAATTAAAATATCTTCTCAGTGAACTTTCCTGGTAAATTAAATTATCTTCTCAGTCAACTTTCCTGGTGAATTAAAATATCTTCTCAGTGAACTGTCCTGGTGAATTAAAATATCTTCTCTGTGAACTTTCCTGGTGAATTAAAATATCTTCTCAGTGAACTTTCCTGGTGAATTAAAATATCTTCTCAGTGAACTGTCCTGGTGAATTAAAATATCTTCTCAGTGAACGTTCCTGGTGAATTAAGGGTTAAATAAATCAAATGGAGCGATAAAGAGCATGTGTTTTTAGAGGTGTTCTAGATTTTGAGACTGTTTTTAAGTGTTTTGAGACTGTTTTAAAGTGTTTTGAGACAGTTTGTAAGTGTTTTGAGACTGTTTTAAAGTGTTTTGAGACTGTTTTAAAATGTTTGGGTGCTGAGTTGATCTTATCATTTAATCTAAGTCAAATATTGTTTGAGAGGGCAGGGACATAATTCAAACCTTTGAGGTATAGAGAGAGAGAGAGAGAGAGAGAGAGAGAGAGGGGTAGAGAGAGAGGTACAGAGAGAGAAAGGTAGAGAGAGGGAGAGGTAGAGAGAGATTGTGTGTGTGTGAGAGAGAGAGAGAGAGAAAGAGACAGAGAGGTAGAGAGAGAGGTAGAGAGAGAGGTAGAGAGAGAGAGAGAGAGAGAGAGATAGGTACAGAGAGAGAGGTACAGAGAGAGAGAGAGAGAGAGAGAGAGAGAGAGAGAACATACTTTTCCCTATTATATTTTACTTAACCCTCCAAAGTCCATGGAATACCAGTGGGTCAACATATTGCACAGGCTCATGTTACTGTATATGGGCCATTATTTTTACATTGCCCATTTGGCCATCATTATATATGAAATAATGAGATGAAATAGATTGGAATCTGTGGAAAGTTACTTTTAGAAGCGTAGCATTGAAAGCAGTGGGGTGCGAGCAGGCCCCTCAGGCTGAGTAGTGCTAGATGTTACGCTCGCAGCTTGTGGCTAAGCTTGCTCCACAGCCTAGGGGAATGTCTGGGTACAGTGGCAAAACCATTTATTTACAGACACTTCCAGAGTTGAGGTCTAACACCCACAGCCAAAGTGCAACCCTCTTAGGGTGTGTGTGTGTGTGTGTGTGTGTGTGTGTGTGTGTGTGTGTGTGTGTGTGTGTGTGTGTGTGTGTGTGTGTGTGTGTGTGTGTGTGTGTGTGTGTGTGTGTGTGTGTGTGAACAGGGAAGCATGGAGTCAATTCAATCTCTTTGATCACCCTTTACACACAAAAACATCTTGTCTGATATTCTGAGACATTTCTACATTCTAAATGAACCTACAAAAAGACTTTACTTCAGTGTGTAGAGTTCCTATTCCAGTCTGTTTTAAATAGAGATAAATCTCCCTTCTTCACTGTGAGGTCATATCTAACAGCCTTGTAGAGTTCCTATTATAGTCTGTTTTAAATAGAGATAAATCTCCCTTCTTCACTGTGAGGTCATATCTAACAGCCTTGTAGAGTTCCTATTATAGTCTGTTTTAAATAGAGATAAATCTCCCTTCTTCACTGTGAGGTCATATCTAACAGCCTTGTAGAGTTCCTATTATAGTCTGTTTTAAATAGAGATAAATCTCCCTTCTTCACTGTGAGGTCATATCTAACAGCCTTGTAGAGTTCCTATTCCAGTCTGTTTTAAATAGAGATACATCTCCCTTCTTCACTGTGAGGTCATATCTAACAGCGTTGTAGAGTTCCTATTATAGTCTGTTTTAAATAGAGATAAATCTCCCTTCTTCACTGTGAGGTCATATCTAACAGCCTTGTAGAGTTCCTATTCCAGTCTGTTTTAAATAGAGATACATCTCCCTTCTTCACTGTGAGGTCATATCTAACAGCCTTGTAGAGTTCCTATTCCAGTCTGTTTTAAATAGAGATACATCTCCCTTCTTCACTGTGAGGTCATATCTAACAGCCTTGTAGAGTTCCTATTATAGTCTGTTTTAAATAGAGATAAATCTCCCTTCTTCACTGTGAGGTCATATCTAACAGCCTTGTAGAGTTCCTATTATAGTCTGTTTTAAATAGAGAGAAATCTCCCTTCTTCACTGTGAGGTCATATCTAACAGCCTTGTAGAGTTCCTATTATAGTCTGTTTTAAATAGAGAGAAATCTCCCTTCTTCACTGTGAGGTCATATCTAACAGCCTTGTAGAGTTCCTATTATAGTCTGTTTTAAATAGAGATAAAGCTTCCTTCTTCACTGTGAGGTCATATCTAACAGCCTTGTAGAGTTCCTATTATAGTCTGTTTTAAATAGAGATAAAGCTTCCTTCTTCACTGTGAGGTCATACAGTATCTAACAGCCATTGCGCTGTGTGTCGTGTCTCCAGGACGGGCTGGTGGTTCTGCTAGATATGTGGCCAGCTCTCCATCCTCCTGGAGCACCACATCCACCACCTCACCTCCAGCCTGCAGACCAAGTCTACACCGCAAATGGCACCCTATTCCCTATATTCTACACTACTTCTGACTAGGGCCCCTCAAACTGACTTATTAGACACCGTATTTCTTATGTTGTACACTACCTCTGACCAGGACCCATCACACAGACATACAAGGTGAGGGAAAAAATAGAAATGTTGTTTTTTTCCATGAGGGAAAATTAGCAATCCAGTATTGAGTTTTCCAAGTAGCCCATTTGATCATAAAGACACAGACGCACAAAGTAGATTGACGGTCTGAGTTGAGGAGGCCGATAGCTGGCTATCTGTTCCCCTGCTTCCTCAGCCTGAGTTGAGGAGGCTGATAGCTGGCTATCTGTTCCCCTGCTTCCTCAGTCTGAGTTGAGGAGGCTGATAGCTGGCTATCTGTTCCCCTGCTTCCTCAGTCTGAGCTGAGGCTGATAGCTGGCTATCTGTTCCCCTGCTTCCTCAATCTGAGTTGAGGAGGCTGATAGCTGGCTATCTGTTTCCCTGCTTCCTCAGTCTGAGCTGAGGCTGATAGCTGGCTATCTGTTCCCCTGCTTCCTCAATCTGAGTTGAGGAGGCCGTTAGCTGGCTATCTGTTCCCCTGCTTCCTCAGTCTGAGTTGAGGAGGCCGTTAGCTGGCTATCTGTTCCCCTGCTTCCACAGTCTGAGTTGAGGAGGCCGTTAGCTGGCTATCTGTTCCCCTGCTTCCACAGTCTGAGTTGAGGAGGCCGATAGCTGGCTATCTGTTCCCCTGCTTCCTCAGTCTGAGTTGAGGAGGCTGATAGCTGGCTATCTGTTCCCCTGCTTCCTCAGTCTGAGTTGAGGAGGCTGATAGCTGGCTATCTCTTCCCCTACTTCCTCAGCCTGAGTTGAGGAGGCTGATAGCTGGCTATCTGTTCCCCTGCTTCCTCAGTCTAAGTTGAGGAGGCTGATAGCTGGCTATCTGTTCCCCTGCTTCCTCAGTCTGAGCTGAGGCTGATAGCTGGCTATCTGTTCCCCTGCTTCCTCAATCTGAGTTGAGGAGGCCGTTAGCTGGCTATCTGTTCCCCTGCTTCCTCAGTCTGAGTTGAGGAGGCCGTTAGCTGGCTATCTGTTCCCCTGCTTCCTCAGTCTGAGTTGAGGAGGCAGTTAGCTGGCTATCTGTTCCCCTGCTTCCACAGTCTTCCTCCACTCCTTCTCTGTCTGTCATAAGATGTGTCAGCAAAAACTCACTTGGCCTACAATGAACCGTCAGGCCTCCATTTCCCCATGTGAATTCTGGGTAGGAATGTTGTGAGTCTCTGCCTCAAGGTGGTGTTGGTACTGAGCGATGGTGGTATAGCGGTGAGCGTAGCTGCCTTCCAAGCAATCAACCTGGGTTTGTTTCCTGGCCATAGAAGGTTCATTTACATCAGGTGTTCCCAAACTGGGGTAATGCCTTCGGAGGTACCCCAAATACAAAATGTGATTCACATTAAAAAAGATATACAGTTGAAGTCGGAAGTTTACATACACTAAGTTGACTGTGCCTTTAAACAGCTTGGAAAATTCCAGAAAATTATGTCATGGCTGTAGAAGCTTCTGATAGGCTAATTGACATAATTTGAGTCAATTGGAGGTGTACCTGTGGATGTATTCCAAGGCCTACCTTCAAACTCAGTGCCTCTTTGCTTCAAAGCTTGAAAGACGTTTTGGACACTACAGTGAAAATGGTGAAAATGTTTAACTTTGTTAAAGCAAGGCCCCTTAACACTTGTGTATTTTCTGCACTATGCAATGATACTGGCAGCGACCATGTAACGCTTTTACAACATACAGAAGTGCGCTGGTTATCAAGGGGCAAAGTATTGACACATTTTTTTAAACTGAGAGATGAACTTAAAGTTTTCTTTACTGACCATAATTTTCACTTGTCTGACTGCTTGCATGATGATGAGTTTCTCACCCGACTGGCCTATCTGGGTGATGTTTTTCCTCGCCTGAATGATCTGAATCTAGGATTACAGGGACTCGCCACAACTATATTCAATGTGCGGGACAAAATTGAGGCTATGATTAATAAGTTGGAGCTCTTCAACACACTGGTCTTTCCATCTTTGTATGATTATTTGTGTGCAAATGAACTCAAGCTTATGGACAATGTCAAATGTGATATAGCGAAGCACCTGAGTGAGCTGGGTGCGCAATTACACAGGTACATCCCCGAAACGAATGACACAAATAACTGGATTCGTTATCCCTTTCATGCCCTGCCTCTAGTCCACTTACCGATATCTAAACAAGAGAACCTCATCAAAATTACCACAAGCGGTTCTGTGAAAATTGAATTTAATCAGAAGCCACTGCCAGATTTCTGGATTGGGCTGCGCTCAGAGTGTCCTGCCTTGGCAAATTGTGCTGTTAAGACACTGATGCCCTTTGCAATCACGTACCTATGTGAGAGTGGATTCTCGGCTCTCACTAGCATGAAAACAAAATACAGGCACAGACTGTGTGTGGAAAATGATTTAAGACTGAGACTTTCCAATACAACCCAACATTGCAGAGTTATGTGCATCCTTTCAAGCACTGCCTTCTCATTAACCTGTGGTGAGTTATTCACAATTTTCAATGAACAAATAAGGTTTTATATGTAAGATGGTTAAATAAAGAGCAAAATTATTGATTATTATTATATTATTATTTGTGCCCTGGTCCTATAAGAGCTCTTTGTCACTTCCCACCAGCCGGGTTGTGACAAAAACTCACACTCATTCTTATGTTTAATAAATGTATCCTATAGTGTGTGTGTGGCATGCTTACATTGATGGCAAAAAAACAACATTTGAGAGTGTGCTGACCCTGGTGCTAGAGGGGGTACGCAGCTGAGGTGCGCTGACCCTGGTGCTAGAGGGGGTACACAGCTGGAGGTTGAATGTCTGAGGACTATAAAAAGTTTGGGAAACATTGATTTACATGATATCCCTGATGTGAGATTGCTGCAAGTTAAATATGAACAACTGTTTAACACTTTATAGAATGTTGTGCTTGAACCTGTAAAATAACAATGTAACTACACTTTTAAAAACATTGCCTTAATTAACCTTTTATTAAAAACACTAAGATGAAATCAGATCAAGCATTAACCGGCGATAGCCGACACCACATAGCTGATGTTTTGGCAGGTGGAACAGTCAAATCAGTGAGCAGCTGCTCTTGTGATCATTGTCATGAAGCCACACCCATCCCACTCGTGTTAAAAGTTGTGAACAAGAAAGTGTAGGCTATATAGAAATTCAGAAGCTCAAATTGAAAATTATGAAACAAATGAATGAGGATTTGTATCAGCCTAACCGAGGTGTAGATTACATCTCACATTCCGGTGTTTCGAACTTGTAAACACGGCTGTATGAGTTTTATCTTAATGCGACTCTGTGCAGCCAATGGCAATTTCCACTTTAGGTATAATGCCAGGATACACTTGTGGATTTGACAGCTCTAATGCAGTTCCACCTCCGGCACCGCCTCAACAACCGCTGTGCTGATGTCGGCTAAAGCAGATTGGATTGAATCAAGCCTGAAGTTCTGTGCTAACAGTGCCCCCAGCTGGTTGTACACGTAAACTGCATGATCCCGTGTTCTGAGACATGTTGGTTCTACATATTTTTTTTTACATGAAAGTTCCACAATGTTGTGCCTTGCTGGACGCAGCTGTGGCCTCAGCTCACATCAGATGGGTAGCAGCAATATTCTTAACAGCAATCAAGTTGTTTCAGATTAGTGGTCAGAGACGGAAGACAACAACTTTACTGTTCTTCTGCTAAACCCTTACAGTTATTTCACATTGTATACAGATTCAAATGTTTATCATCTATAATAATAAATATGTAATTTTGTAGGCACTTGTATCCAAAGCGACTTACAGTCATGAGCGCACAAATTTTACATATGGGTGGTCCCGGGAATCAAACAAACTACCCACATTTTGCAAGCACCATGTCCGACCAACTGGGCTAAAAGGAAGGACAACAGTTTTGTGTTTTGTTCCTCCATCTCAGTGTGGAGTGTTTTGTTCCTCCATCTCAGTGGAGTGTTTTGTTCCTCCATCTCAGTGTGGAGTGTTTTGTTCCTCCATCTCAGTGGAGTGTTTTGTTCCTCCATCTCAGAGTGGAGTGTTTTGTTCCTCCATCTCAGTGTGGAGTGTTTTGTTCCTCCATCTCAGAGTGGAGTGTTTTATTCCTCCATCTCAGTGTGGAGTGTTTTGTTCCTCCATCTCAGAGTGGAGTGTTTTATTCCTCCATCTCAGTGTGGAGTGTTTTGTTCCTCCATCTCAGTGTGGAGTGTTTTGTTCCTCCATATCAGTGGAGTGTTTTGTTCCTCCATCTCAGTGTGGAGTGTTTTGTTCCTCCATCTCAGTGGAGTGTTTTGTTCCTCCATCTCAGTGTGGAGTGTTTTGTTCCTCCATCTCAGTGGAGTGTTTTGTTCCTCCATCTCAGTGTGGAGTGTTTTGTTCCTCCATCTCAGTGTTGAGTGTTTTGTTCCTCCATCTCAGTGGAGTGTTTTGTTCCTCCATCTCAGTGTGGAGTGTTTTGTTCCTCCATCTCAGTGTGGAGTGTTTTGTTCCTCCATCTCAGTGTGGAGTGTTTGTTCCTCCATCTCAGTGGAGTGTTTTGTTCCTCCAACTCAGTGTGGAGTGTTTTGTTCCTCCATCTCAGTGTGGAGTGTTTTGTTCCTCCATCTCAGTGGAGTGTTTTGTTCCTCCATCTCAGTGTGGAGTGTTTTGTTCCTCCATCTCAGTGTGGAGTGTTTGTTCCTCCATCTCAGTGGAGTGTTTTGTTCCTCCAACTCAGTGTGGAGTGTTTTGTTCCTCCATCTCAGTGTGGAGTGTTTTGTTCCTCCATCTCAGTGGAGTGTTTTGTTCCTCCATCTCAGTGTGGAGTGTTTTGTTCCTCCATCTCAGTGTGGAGTGTTTTGTTCCTCCATCTCAGTGTGGAGTGTTTTGTTCCTCCATCTCAGTGTGGAGTGTTTTGTTCCTCCATCTCAGAGTGGAGTGTTTTGTTCCTCAATATCAGTGGAGTGTTTTGTTCCTCCATCTCAGTGTGGAGTGTTTTGTTCCTCCATATCAGTGGAGTGTTTTGTTCCTCCATCTCAGTGTGGAGTGTTTTGTTCCTCCATCTCAGTGTGGAGTGTTTTGTTCCTCCATCTCAGTGGAGTGTTTTGTTCCTCCATCTCAGAGTGGAGTGTTTTGTTCCTCCATCTCAGTGTGAAGTGTTTTGTTCCTCCATCTCAGTGTGGAGTGTTTTGTTCCTCCATCTCAGTGGAGTGTTTTGTTCCTCCATCTCAGAGTGGAGTGTTTTGTTCCTCCATCTCAGTGTGGAGTGTTTTGTTCCTCCATCTCAGTGGAGTGTTTTGTTCCTCCATCTCAGTGTGGAGTGTTTTGTTCCTCCAACTCAGTGGAGTGTTTTGTTCCTCCATCTCAGAGTGGAGTGTTTTGTTCCTCCATCTCAGTGTGGAGTGTTTTATTCCTCCATCTCAGTGTGGAGTGTTTTGTTCCTCCATATCAGTGGAGTGTTTTGTTCCTCCATCTCAGTGGAGTGTTTTGTTCCTCCATCTCAGTGTGGAGTGTTTTGTTCCTCCATCTCAGAGTGGAGTGTTTTGTTCCTCCATTTCAGTGTGGAGTGTTTTGTTCCTCCATCTCAGTGTGGAGTGTTTTGTTCCTCCATCTCAGTGTGGAGTGTTTTGTTCCTCCATCTCAGTGTGGAGTGTTTTATTCCTCCATCTCAGTGTGGAGTGTTTTGTTCCTCCATCTCAGAGTGGAGTGTTTTGTTCCTCCATCTCAGTGTGGAGTGTTTTGTTCCTCCATCTCAGTGTGGAGTGTTTTGTCCCTCCATCTCAGTGTGGAGTGTTTTGTTCCTCCATCTCAGTGGGGAGTGTTTTGTTCCTCCATCTCAGAGTGGAGTGTTTTGTTCCTCCATCTCAGAGTGGAGTGTTTTGTTCCTCCATCTCAGTGTGGAGTGTTTTGTTCCTCCATCTCAGTGTGGAGAGTTTTGTTCCTCCATCTCAGAGTGGAGTGTTTTGTTCCTCCATCTCAGTGTGGAGTGTTTTGTTCCTCCATCTCAGTGTGGAGTGTTTTGTTCCTCCATCTCAGTGTGGAGTGTTTTGTTCCTCCATATCAGTGTGGAGTGTTTTGTTCCTCCATCTCAGTGTGAATTGTTTTGTTCCTCCATCTCAGTGTGGAGTGTTTTACTCCTCCATCTCAGTGTGAAGTGTTTTGTTCCTCCATCTGAGTGTGGAGTGTTTTGTTCCTCCATCTCAGTGTGGAGTGTTTTGTTCCTCCATCTCAGTGTGGAGTGTTTTTTTCCTCCATCTCAGTGGAGTGTTTTGTTCCTCCATCTCAGTGTGGAGTGTTTTGTTCCTCCATCTCAGTGTGGAGTGTTTTGTTCCCCCATCTCAGTGGAGTGTTTTGTTCCTCCGTCTCAGAGTGGAGTGTTTTGTTCCTCCATCTCAGTGTGGAGTGATTTGTTCCTCCATCTCCGTGTGGAGTGTTTTGTTCCTCCATCTCAGTGGAGTGTTTTGTTCCTCCATCTCAGTGGAGTGTTTTGTTCCTCCATCTCAGTGTGGAGTGATTTGTTCCTCCATCTCAGTGTGAAGTGTTTTGTTCCTCCATCTCAATGGAGTGTTTTGTTCCTCCATCTCAATGGAGTGTTTTGTTCCTCCATCTCAGTGGAGTGTTTTGTTCCTCCATCTCAGTGTGGAGTGTTTTGTTCCTCCATCTCAGTGTGGAGTGTTTTGTTCCTCCATCTCAGTGTTGAGTGTTTTGTTCCTCCATCTCAGTGTGGAGTGTTTTGTTCCTCCATCTCAGTTTGGAGTGTTTTGTTCCTCCATCTCAGTGTGGAGTGTTTTGTTCCTCCATCTCAGTGTGGAGTGTTTTGTTCCTCCAACTCAGTGGAGTGTTTTGTTCCTCCATCTCATTGTGGAGTGATTTGTTCCTCCATCTCCGTGTGGAGTGTTTTGTTCCTCCATCTCAGTGGAGTGTTTTGTTCCTCCATCTCAGTGGAGTGTTTTGTTCCTCCATCTCAGTGTGGAGTGATTTGTTCCTCCATCTCAGTGTGAAGTGTTTTGTTCCTCCATCTCAATGGAGTGTTTTGTTCCTCCATCTCAATGGAGTGTTTTGTTCCTCCATCTCAATGGAGTGTTTTGTTCCTCCATCTCAGTGGAGTGTTTTGTTCCTCCATCTCAGTGTGGAGTGTTTTGTTCCTCCATCTCAGTGTGGAGTGTTTTGTTCCTCCATCTCAGTGTGGAGTGTTTTGTTCCTCCATCTCAGTTTGGAGTGTTTTGTTCCTCCATCTCAGTGTGGAGTGTTTTGTTCCTCCATCTCAGTGTGGAGTGTTTTGTTCCTCCATCTCATTGTGGAGTGTTTTGTTCCTCCATCTCAGTGTGGAGTGTTTTGTTCCTCCATCTCAGTGTGGAGTGTTTTATTCCTCCATCTCAGTGTGGAGTGTTTTGTTCCTCCATCTCAGAGTGGAGTGTTTTGTTCCTCCATCTCAGTGTGGAGTGTTTTGTTCCTCCATCTCAGTGTGGAGTGTTTTGTCCCTCCATCTCAGTGTGGAGTGTTTTGTTCCTCCATCTCAGTGGGGAGTGTTTTGTTCCTCCATCTCAGAGTGGAGTGTTTTGTTCCTCCATCTCAGAGTGGAGTGTTTGTTCCTCCATCTCAGTGTGGAGAGTTTTGTTCCTCCATCTCAGAGTGGAGTGTTTGTTCCTCCATCTCAGTGTGGAGTGTTTTGTTCCTCCATCTCAGTGTGGAGTGTTTTGTTCCTCCATCTCAGTGTGGAGTGTTTTGTTCCTCCATATCAGTGTGGAGTGTTTTGTTCCTCCATCTCAGTGTGAATTGTTTTGTTCCTCCATCTCAGTGTGGAGTGTTTTACTCCTCCATCTCAGTGTGAAGTGTTTTGTTCCTCCATCTGAGTGTGGAGTGTTTTGTTCCTCCATCTCAGTGTGGAGTGTTTTGTTCCTCCATCTCAGTGTGGAGTGTTTTTTTCCTCCATCTCAGTGGAGTGTTTTGTTCCTCCATCTCAGTGTGGAGTGTTTTGTTCCTCCATCTCAGTGTGGAGTGTTTTGTTCCCCCATCTCAGTGGAGTGTTTTGTTCCTCCGTCTCAGAGTGGAGTGTTTTGTTCCTCCATCTCAGTGTGGAGTGATTTGTTCCTCCATCTCCGTGTGGAGTGTTTTGTTCCTCCATCTCAGTGGAGTGTTTTGTTCCTCCATCTCAGTGGAGTGTTTTGTTCCTCCATCTCAGTGTGGAGTGATTTGTTCCTCCATCTCAGTGTGAAGTGTTTTGTTCCTCCATCTCAATGGAGTGTTTTGTTCCTCCATCTCAATGGAGTGTTTTGTTCCTCCATCTCAGTGGAGTGTTTTGTTCCTCCATCTCAGTGTGGAGTGTTTTGTTCCTCCATCTCAGTGTGGAGTGTTTTGTTCCTCCATCTCAGTGTTGAGTGTTTTGTTCCTCCATCTCAGTGTGGAGTGTTTTGTTCCTCCATCTCAGTTTGGAGTGTTTTGTTCCTCCATCTCAGTGTGGAGTGTTTTGTTCCTCCATCTCAGTGTGGAGTGTTTTGTTCCTCCAACTCAGTGGAGTGTTTTGTTCCTCCATCTCATTGTGGAGTGATTTGTTCCTCCATCTCCGTGTGGAGTGTTTTGTTCCTCCATCTCAGTGGAGTGTTTTGTTCCTCCATCTCAGTGGAGTGTTTTGTTCCTCCATCTCAGTGTGGAGTGATTTGTTCCTCCATCTCAGTGTGAAGTGTTTTGTTCCTCCATCTCAATGGAGTGTTTTGTTCCTCCATCTCAATGGAGTGTTTTGTTCCTCCATCTCAGTGGAGTGTTTTGTTCCTCCATCTCAGTGTGGAGTGTTTTGTTCCTCCATCTCAGTGTGGAGTGTTTTGTTCCTCCATCTCAGTGTGGAGTGTTTTGTTCCTCCATCTCAGTTTGGAGTGTTTTGTTCCTCCATCTCAGTGTGGAGTGTTTTGTTCCTCCATCTCAGTGTGGAGTGTTTTGTTCCTCCAACTCAGTGGAGTGTTTTGTTCCTCCATCTCATTGTGGAGTGTTTTGTTCCTCCATCTCAGTTTGGAGTGTTTTGTTCCTCCATCTCAGTGTGGCGTGTTTTGTTCCTCCATCTCAGTGGAGTGTTTTGTTCCTCCATCTCAGTGTGGAGTGCTTTGTTCCTCCATCTCAGTGTGGAGTGTTTTATTCCTCCATCTCAGTGTGGAGTGTTTTGTTCCTCCATCTCAGTGTGGAGTGTTTTGTTCCTCCAACTCAGTGTGGAGTGTTTTGTTCCTCCATCTCAGTGTGGAGTGTTTTGTTCCTCCATATCAGTGTGGAGTGTTTTGTTCCTCCATCTCAATGGAGTGTTTTGTTCCTCCATATCAGTGGAGTGTTTTGTTCCTCCATCTCAGTGGAGTGTTTTGTTCCTCCATCTCAGTGTGGAGTGTTTTGTTCCTACATCTCAGTGTGAAGTGTTTTGTTCCTACATCTCAGTGTGAAGTGTTTTGTTCCTCCATCTCAGTGTGGAGTGTTTTATTCCTCCATCTCAGTGTGGAGTGTTTTGTTCCTCCATCTCAGTGTGGAGTGTTTTGTTCCTCCATCTCAGTGTTGAGTGTTTTGTTCCTCCAACTCAGTGTGGCGTGTTTTGTTCCTCCAACTCAGTGGAGTGTTTTGTTCCTCCATCTCAGTGGAGTGTTTTGTTCCTCCATCTCAGTGTGAAGTGTTTTGTTCCTCCATCTCAATGTGGAGTGTTTTGTTCCTCCATCTCAGTGTGGAGTGTTTTGTTCCTCCATCTCAGTGTGGAGTGTTTTGTTCCTCCATCTCAGTGGAGTGTTTTGTTCCTACATATCAGTGTGGAGTGTTTTGTTCCTCCATCTCAGTGTGAAGTGTTTTGTTCCTCCATCTCAATGTGGAGTGTTTTGTTCCTCCATCTCAGTGTGGAGTGTTTTGTTCCTCCATCTCAATGTGGAGTGTTTTGTTCCTCCATCTCAGTGTGGAGTGTTTTGTTCCTCCATCTCAGTGTGGAGTGTTTTGTTCCTCCATCTCAGTGGAGTGTTTTTTTCCTACATATCAGTGTGGAATGGACTCAATACATAAGCAGGTATCACCATGAAAGTCCAATATCCAAGTGAGAGCGAGAGAGTTATTCTTGAAATACTTGACACAAACCTACAATTCCCCTGTTGAATTCCTTTTTCTCCACTTGCGTTGGTGGTATAGTGGTGAGCATAGCTGCCTTCCAAGCAGTTGACCCGGGTTCGATTCCCGGCCAACGCAGATGCTTTTAGTTTTCGGTGATGGTGATTTTACACAATAAAATTCAAAACCCAGTGACGCGGTCTGCATTCAAACAGCACTATTGAATGGGTTGTCGTTAAAACATGTAGGAGTTGAGTGGGAATTGAAACTCTGCAAGATACATCACCGTGAAGAGAATGACACTCATATCCATACTGATGCATTTCTGTGTAGTACAGATCAGGGACCCATGATGGAATTCTGTTACCGGATATAAATCCCCTTCACCTACCGTAGTTAAATAAACAAGGTGTCATGTCATAGCTGACACCCCATTCTTTCTGCAGTCATAGTTGAATCTTAATTAGGAGCAGATATTTAACAGAGTTTTTGGAAAGTGTGGTCACATAAAAAACTAAGGGAGATTTTACTGTAATTCTGTTACCAAACTTTGCATCTGCACAGTTGTTCCAGTACATGTGTTTTTGTGAAGTAGTGCTGGTGCATAGAGTTGTATGGTTTGTCAAACTTTGAAATCAATGTTTTTTTGATTTGACATACATTTAAAGTAAAAATTCTGAGTCAAATCATAATTACCATAGTTTGGAAAACCCCGCTCTAGACTAACATACAATATACATAACAACTCCTCTCCCTCTCTCTCTCCCCTCTCCCTCTCTCCTCCCTCCCTCTCTCTCTCCCTCTCTCTCTCCCTCTCTCTCTCCTCTCTCTCTCTCCCTCTCTCTCCTCCCTCTCCCTCTCCCTCTCCCTCTCTCCTCTCCCCTCTCTCTCTCCCCTCATCCCTCTCTCTCTCTCCCTCTCTCTCTCCCTCTCTCTCCTCCCTCTCTCTCTCTCCCTCTCTCTCTCCCTCCCCTCTCTCCCTCCCTCTCTCCCTCCCTCTCTCTCTCTCTCTACCTCTCTCTCTCCCTCTCCTCCCTCTCTCCCTCCCTCTCTCCCTCCCTCTCTCCCTCCCTCTCTCTCTCCCTCTCCCTCTCTCTCTCATATGCACACATCACACAAGAATGCACACGTCACACACACACACACACACACAACACAAATAAAAATAAACTTGAGTACACGAACCCAACACACAGGATTGTCATGGTACACTGCAGTGATATGGAAACCAATTCTTAAGCCTCAGTTTGCATATTATTTATGTACTATAACAAAAGCCTTTAGACAGCAATGGCCAAGAAGCAAACTCAGGTTAACTGCTCACTGCTTGAAAGGCAGCTATGCTCACCACCATACCACCATCACGTTGCAGAACGAGAAGGGATTCAGAAGTGAAGGTATGTGTCAAGTTTTTCCAGTGGGGGAGGGATGCTTAGCCAGGGGCCAGACTCACATCCACAGGGGACTACCTTTCTGCCTTGTCCCTCACAGACCCAACAGGACTGGATTGGTAACAGCAATGTGGTCTCCATATAGACTTTTTGAAGATCAAGATAGGTACATTTCCACATTTCATACATTTATCCTGTACTTTCAGACCTGTGAAATCCTCAGCAACATAGCAGAACATTGTGATTGTGAACACACCCCGACTCTGAGGAGAGTGGGCTGGCCCAGACCGAAGCTGTTCCCAGTATAATTACAGGTTACCATTTTGTTACATCCTAGCCATACCTGCTCTACACACGCCTGCTTTGCTCAAAGAAAGACGATGAATGACAATCTAACGTTTCTTGTCTTTTCTTTTTTGAAATTCTAGGTGACAGTTGGGTCTCCCCTTGATTCAGAAAACAGACAAACACTCACAGCTTCTAAATAAAACTCAGAATAAATGACTTCCTCTTCTGTCACTACCAATAGTGCAGATCAGTGGTAGACCTTCATCCTCAGATTAAATAGACAATGAAAACAGAAGAAAGAACACAACAACATGTGCATATCCTCTTTTGAAGGAGAGCCCTGTAGCCTGAGTAAAATGACTGTTTCTACTTTGCTAGAAGTTGCTAGTCTCCTCCTGCCCTCCCCGTGGCAGCCCTGCGGTCCTATACTGACTCTATTATAGGGTTAGAAACAAAGTTGCCTAAATTAGAGCCGCTCGGCATCCAGTTGTCAGGGCCAATCCCAGATGTCGGCTTTGAGAGGGACCATGCTGCAGTGTAATTTAGCTCAGGGGCTGCTTCCACATTACCTCCCTCTTCTCTCTCTCTTTCTCTCTTAGCTCAACCCCCCCAACAGCCCAGGCCCAAGCACATACAGAGTTACAGCCAACCATGAGCCATAGGCAGGGCTGGATTAATGCAGGGGCTTACCGGGGCTGAAGCCCCTGGGCCCAGTAACTTTGAGTACACAAACTCAACACACAGGATTGTCATGGCACACTGCAGTGATTTGGAAGCCAATTCTTAAGCCTCAGTTTGGATATTATGTATGTACTATAACAAAAGGAAAAAAATGTATATATATACAAAATAGTAATAAAGGAAATATATACTGCATATATTATATAATGTACTGTATATATTTTTACTGCAACCACTAACCACAGGAGCCAGCTCTCAATCATCATTTGGCCACAGAGGATCAATAGTTTATAAAAAATAACTGTTGACTAAGTTTTATCACAAGCACATACAGGTATCTACCAAAATCAAGGAAACATCAACATAACGTGTCTTAAAAGGGAGTTGAGCCACCAGGAGCTGCCAGAACAGATTCAACGCTCCTTGGCATAGAGTCTACAAGCGGACCTAAACCGTGTCAGGAAAATGCACCCCACACCATATAATTTGTATTTTTAATTTAACTAGGAAATTCGGTTAAGAACAAATTCTTATTTACAAGGGCAGCCTAGGAACAGGTTAACTGCCTTGTCCAGGGGCAAAACAACACATTTTTATCGTGTCAACTCAGTGATTTGATCCAGCAACCTTCCAGTTACTGGCCCAACGCTTTAAACACTAGGCAACCTGCTGGTTACTGGCCCAACGCTCTAACCACTAGGCAACCTGCTGGTTACTGGCCCAACGCTCTAACCACTAGGCAACCTGCTGGTTACTGGCCCAACGCTCTAACCACTAGGCTACCTGCTGGTTACTGGCCCAACGCTCTAACCACTAGGCTACCTGCTGGTTACTGGCCCAACGCTTTAAACACTAGGCTACCTGCTGGTTACTGGTCCAATGCTTTAACCACTAGGCTACCTGCTGGTTACTGACCCAATGCTTTAACCACTAGGCTACCTGCTGGTTACTGGCCCAACGCTTTAAACACCAGGCTACCTGCTGTTTACTGGCCCAATGCTTTAACCACTAGGCTACCTGCTGGTTACTGACCCAACGCTCTAACCACTAGGCTACCTGCTGGTTACTGACCCAACGCTCTAACCACTAGGCTACCTGCTGGTTACTGGCCCAATGCTCTAACCACTAGGCTACCTGCTGGTTACTGGCCCAATGCTCTAACCACTAGGCTACTTGCTGGTTACTGGCCCAATGCTTTAACCACTAGACTACCTGCTGGTTACTGACCCAACACTCTAACCACTAGGCTACCTGCTGGTTACTGACCCAACACTCTAACCACTAGGCTACCTGCTGGTTACTGATCCAACACTCTAACCACTAGGCTACCTGCTGGTTACTAGCCCAATGCTCTAACCACTAGGCTACCTGCTGGTTACTGACCCAACACTCTAACCACTAGGCTACCTGCTGGTTACTGATCCAACACTCTAACCACTAGGCTACCTGCTGGTTACTAGCCCAATGCTCTAACCACTAGACTACCTGCTGGTTACTGGCCCAACGCTCTAACCACTAGGCTACCTGCTGGTTACTGGCCCAATGCTCTAACCACTAGGCTACCTGCTGGTTACTGGCCCAATGCTCTAACCACTAGGCTACCTGCTGGTTACTAACCCAACACTCTAACCACTAGGCTACCTGCTGGTTACTGACCCAACACTCTAACCACTAGGCTACCTGCTGGTTACTGATCCAACACTCTAACCACTAGGCTACCTGCTGGTTACTAGCCCAATGCTCTAACCACTAGGCTACCTGCTGGTTACTGGCCCAACGCTCTAACCACTAGGCAACCTGCTGGTTACTGGCCCAACGCTCTAACCACTAGGCTACCTGCTGGTTACTGGCCCAACGCTCTAACCACTAGGCTACCTGCTGGTTACTGGCCCAACGCTTTAAACACTAGGCTACCTGCTGGTTACTGGTCCAATGCTTTAACCACTAGGCTACCTGCTGGTTACTGACCCAATGCTTTAACCACTAGGCTACCTGCTGGTTACTGGCCCAACGCTTTAAACACCAGGCTACCTGCTGTTTACTGGCCCAATGCTTTAACCACTAGGCTACCTGCTGGTTACTGACCCAACGCTCTAACCACTAGGCTACCTGCTGGTTACTGACCCAACGCTCTAACCACTAGGCTACCTGCTGGTTACTGGCCCAATGCTCTAACCACTAGGCTACCTGCTGGTTACTGACCCAATGCTCTAACCACTAGGCTACCTGCTGGTTACTGACCCAACACTCTAACCACTAGGCTACCTGCTGGTTACTGACCCAACGCTCTAACCACTAGGCTACCTGCTGGTTACTGGCCCAATGCTCTAACCACTAGGCTACCTGCTGGTTACTGGCCCAATGCTCTAACCACTAGGCTACTTGCTGGTTACTGGCCCAATGCTTTAACCACTAGACTACCTGCTGGTTACTGACCCAACACTCTAACCACTAGGCTACCTGCTGGTTACTGGCCCAACGCTTTAAACACTAGGCTACCTGCTGGTTACTGACCCAACACTCTAACCACTAGGCTACCTGCTGGTTACTGACCCAACACTCTAACCACTAGGCTACCTGCTGGTTACTGACCCAACGCTCTAACCACTAGGCTACCTGCTGGTTACTGATCCAACACTCTAACCACTAGGCTACCTGCTGGTTACTAGCCCAATGCTCTAACCACTAGGCTACCTGCTGGTTACTGACCCAACACTCTAACCACTAGGCTACCTGCTGGTTACTGATCCAACACTCTAACCACTAGGCTACCTGCTGGTTACTAGCCCAATGCTCTAACCACTAGACTACCTGCTGGTTACTGGCCCAACGCTCTAACCACTAGGCTACCTGCTGGTTACTGGCCCAATGCTCTAACCACTAGGCTACCTGCTGGACCAACAGACAGAAAGACAGATGGACAGATAAGCAGAGAGATAAATAGAGAGATAAACCGACAGATAAACCGACAGACAGGGAAGTATGGAGCTCTGTCTGGTCAGACAGCCCCAGAGTTCACGGCCTTCGCCTCAGATCCCTCTTCCTCTTCCTGCTCAGAGAGCAAGCCAGACGGCAACAGGAAATTGGGGGGCGTTTGGGCAACGGTCTCGCCTTTGACCCCTGAGCTGCCGTGCACCCTGCCTTTGAAGTCAAGAGGGAGAATCACAAGCAATTACTGGTGATATAAAGCACATTCTCTGGAAGGCCCAGCCCATGCTGTGAACAGGACAGGAGGACTTTTACTGGTCTGGGGGATGGGAGAAGCAGAGGTTTGTTTGACATCCTCTCATAGTGCCCTGTAAGTCCATCCTTTTGGGAATACAGCCTTTTAGAGTATACACTGGTTGGAACTGATGCAATACAACCATTGGATGGTTCCAGGCCTTGTCAATACTTGTAGCTCCAACAGACATTGTTGCTAAATTGGAAATAACATTTTACATGGAAATGTTCAACTGTTCCTGGCCCTATTGCAGAACTTTGGAATGAACATTCTGTCTGACTCTGCATCCAAGAGCACAGGGTGTCTGGCGCTAAGCACAAAACATACATGTTAACTCTCTTTCCCTCTCTGTCACGACATATTTCTTTCTCACTCTTTCCCCCTCCTTCCTAAAGGCATATGTACAGCGGCTGGAGAAGCCGGATTCATACATCCCTATCTCTGGCATCACCACGGCCTCACGGCAGAGCTTTCTACATCCTGAGGTTGGATGGACCCTGATCGCCCTCACACCATGGCCTTAAAAGGAAGCTGAAGAGGACACACCCCTCTGCACTTGACTGTGGGAGAGAGAGGAGAAGGGGAGCAGGGGGTTATGTCCTTGAGGCACTGAGGGTTTTAAAGGATCTCCCCCAGTCAGTCTCAGTCAGTCTCGGTGGCAAATGTCTCAGCCTTCTCTGGGATTGTCACCTCCATTTTACATCTCTCTACTTTGCGCCTCACCGCCCGCCTCCCCATCTGTTGCAGACCCTGTGAGAACAAAATAGTTAGGAAGCTAGCCGGCAACTGTTGCTGTCTGTCACAGTCTAGCTGCAGTGGTAGGAGGAAATGTACAGAGAGCCCTGGGTGTTAAGGTGCCATGGCTGTTAATAAAGTTATTTTATGATTTCCGGTGTTGTAAATCCATATAGGCCTATCAACTTCTTGGTTATTTTTGAACTTCCTGTGTTTGTGTGGTGCACTGCTGCCTAGCTTAGCTGTTAGCGGTTTTGCCAACAACACGTAATGTACTCAGTGATAAATGACTGACATCGTTCTGTAATGGAAATCATGTATGAAACAGGAAGCAGTGAGAAATGGACTGATGAGGTCATTTTAATGCATTTCCAGTTTCTGGCTGTTTTTTAAAAGACAGAAGCCTTGGAAAAACAAGATAGCTAGTTGTTTGAACTATCACAGCACAGATGCTAGTTCAGACAGCTTAGCCTAGTTGACCTTTAGTCTATTCTCATAAAGTAGCTCGCTAGACTCAATGAAATTGAAAATCCTTTCTGTACGGAGGTAGCTTGAACATTGATGATTGCACATACAAGGCAACCGGCACCATGGTGACGTGTGTATCAGAAATCCAGAAAACAACATTTACATAGAGTCCGTGTTCATGCTTACGTTTCTATATAATATGAGATAGAAGGATATCTCTGGATTTGATATGTGACGAGCAGTAGATTAGCACCTCTCCCTGACGACTGTGTCTGTTCCCCATGAGACCATAGCAGCTCTCCCTGATCACCGTGTCTGTTCCCCATGAGGCCATAGCACTTCTCCCTGATCACTGTGTCTGTTCCCCATGAGGCCATAGCAGCTCTCCCTGACCACCGTGTCTGTTCTCCATGAGGCCATAGCAGCTCTCCCTGATCACCGTGTCTGTTCCCCATGAGGCCATAGCACCTCTCCCTGATCACCATGTCTGTTCCCCATGAGGCCATAGCACCTCTCCCTGATCACCGTGTCTGTTCCCCATGAGGCCATAGTACCTCTCCCTGATCACCGTGTCTGTTCCCCATGAGGCCATAGCAGCTCTCCCTGATCACTGTGTCTGTTCTCCATGAGGCCATAGCACCTCTCCCTGATCACCGTGTCTGTTCTCCATGAGGCCATAGCAGCTCTCCCTGATCACCGTGTCTGTTCCCCATGAGACCATAGCACCTCTCCTTGATCACCGTGTCTGTTCCCCATGAGGCCATAGCAGCTCTCCCTGAGCACCGTGTCTGTTCTCCATGAGGCCATAGCACCTCTCCCTGAGCACCGTGTCTGTTCTCCATGAGGCCATAGCACCTCTCCCTGATCACCGTGTCTGTTCCCCATGAGGCCATAGCAGCTCTCCATGATCACCGTGTCTGTTTCCCATGAGGCCATAGCACCTCTCCCTGATCACCGTGTCTGTTTCCCATGAGGCCATAGCACCTCTCCCTGATCACCGTGTCTGTTCCCCATGAGGCCATAGCACCTCTCCCTGATCACTGTGTCTGTTCTCCATGAGGCCATAGCACCTCTCCCTGATCACCGTGTCTGTTCTCCATGAGGCCATAGCAGCTCTCCCTGATCACCGTGTCTGTTCTCCATGAGGCCATAGCAGCTCTCCCTGATCACCGTGTCTGTTCTCCATGAGGCCATAGCAGCTCTCCCTGATCACCGTGTCTGTTCCCCATGAGGCCATAGCACCTCTCCCTGATCACCGTGTCTGTTCTCCATGAGGCCATAGCAGCTCTCCCTGATCACCGTGTCTGTTCCCCATGAGGCCATAGCACCTCTCCCTGATCACTGTGTCTTTTCTCCATGAGGCCATAGCAGCTCTCCCTGATCACCGTGTCTGTTCCCCATGAGGCCATAGCACCTCTCCCTGATCACCGTGTCTGTTCTCCATGAGGCCATAGCACCTCTCCCTGATCACCGTGTCTTTTCCCTCCCCATGAGGCCACCTGGAACCTGTGAGTCATAAGGACAAACAGGGTTTTTCAAACCTCTTTTAAAACGGCCCATTTCAGAACTCCTCAAGGCATACGCAATCAGTGAATAGTATCTTATGCTAACCCTGCTTTGTGTGGAGAGTTGATATCTCATTCTCTGTACTCTCTGTACCCACATTGTTATTCTCTCTCTCTCTCTCTCTCTCTCTCTCTCTCTCTCTCTCTCTCTCTCTCTCTCTCTCTCTCTCTCTCTCTCTCTCTCTCTCTCTCTCTCTATTTATTTATTTCTCAGTGTAAACATGACAGCTATAGTGTCAGCCTAGTGTGGTATAGGTCCTCCCCTGAATGAGTCAACAACAAAAAAACTTCCTCTGGAAAGCAGGAATTCCAAGTATTCCCCACAGTCCCCGTGTGCTTCAGTCAAACCAGCGTCTGGTGCTGGGCCAAGACAGAGAGACACAGTACAGCTCATGGTATCAGATAGTTTTACACACAACCGCACATTAAACATACACACAAACAGAAAAACAAACATACACAAACACACTGTGTTTACCACACACACCCACAGGCAGATACGCATGACCACAAGCATACTAAAAAACCCTGCACACATACGAAACTCACACACACACACACACACACACACACACACACACACACACACACACACACACACACACACACACACACACACACACACACACACACACACACACACACACACACTCACACACACACACACACACACACACTCTGGGGAAGGCAAAGAAAGATAAGAACAGAGGCCATGTTGACAGCAGGTCTATTGACCTCCTGAGTCCGGCAGCTCAGTTCCTGTGTTGTATTGTCCCAGAACTCTACTTGGAGCCTGGAGCAGCCCTTTATCAGCTTTCTGACTGCCACTATAAACACACACACACACACACACATAAATTCAAACACACACACTCAAACCGGCAACCTTTTGCACAGCCCCCTTCAGCCAGCATTCCAAGCCTGAAATCCCTCCTAAGAAAGAAATATGGCTGTATTCATTTCTCCTTCCCTTCCCCTACTCCTAACTCTGAGGATTGAGGAAAGGTTATTGTGGCTCCTTGTAAAGGTTACTACAAGCTTCATTCCGTTGATCTACTTGCACGTGGGTGGAGGGGGATTTTTTGGGAGTAGCGGGCACCTTTTGGTAACAATGCACTCAGATTCACAAGGGGGAGATAGCAACGTTTTTACATTTTGGTCTTTTCATTTTGCTTTCCCTTGCTAGTAGTAGCTAGCTGGCAGCCTGGCTAGCTGGCTTTAGCCTGGCTAAAACCATAGCAAGCTAGCTAACCTTTTTAGCTTCCCACATCTCCATGTAAAATAATCAGATTTATAATAAAAGAATATGCCCTGGCAAATATTCTTATACTTGTGTAACCTAAAAAACATAATCCCCGTTTGATATGCTGCTTGTGTATTCATTCCCATATACGCTAAAAATGGAACGCCGTCCTGTTTTGGTCACAGAGAAAAAAGGCTATCTAGAAAAACGGCTAGCTTTTTTTCACTTTCTTTCACTTCACAATAGCCTGGAATCACTAGTTATTACTTGGGTGGATTCTTGTTGTTTGGTTTACTGTTTGAACAGTCACTGAGATTATATTTAGTTATCAATGCAAAATAGGCTACTTTGATGAATAGCCTATATAGCCTTGAGATCAGATCAAGGAACAAAGCGACAACACTGCTCCCACAGCTGCGGAAGGAATGATACGTCTACAAAAGAACATATTATTTGTGACGAAAAACGACATTGCAACACACCGAATCTTGGTCTGCGTAGAGCTTGTAGTAAGCTTTAGACAATGGTGGCATTCCAGGTTGTCTTTTTTTGCAGTCGCGCTGCACAGGTGATCAAATCTCACAAAGCCTGGATAGGTGTTCAACAGGAACCACATTGATTTGATATAGCGATCTCCCGAGATGAGCAGAGCGACTGCAAAAAAGACAACCTGGAAAGCCACCAACATCTATTGCTCAGTGGTAGGGCCCTTGTTTCCTTGAAGGTCATCTTTGAAGGCCACTTGCATTTTACAGCCCTCTCACAGACAGAGTACTGTCTTACAGCCCTCTAACAGACAGAGTACTGTCTTACAGCCCTCTAACAGACACAGTACTGTCTTACAGCCCTCTAACAGACACAGTACTGTCTTACAGCCCTCTAACAGACACAGTACTGTCTTACAGCCCTCTAACAGACAGAGTACTGTCTTACAGCCCTCTAACAGACACAGTACTGTCTTACAGCCCTCTCACAGACACAGTACTGTCTTACAGCCCTCTAACAGACACAGTACTGTCTTACAGCCCTCTAACAGACAGAGTACTGTCTTACAGCCCTCTAACAGACACAGTACTGTCTTACAGCCCTCTCACAGACACAGTACTGTCTTACAGCCCTCTAACAGACACAGTATTGTCTTACAGCCCTCTAACAGACAGAGTACTGTCTTACAGACCTCTAACAGACACAGTACTGTCTTACAGCCCTCTAATAGATACAGTACTGTCTTACAGCCCTCTAACAGATACAGTATTGTCTTACAGCCCTCTCACAGACACAGTACTGTCTTACAGCTCTCTAACAGATACAGTATTGTCTTACAGCCCTCTCACAGACACAGTACTGTCTTACAGCTCTCTAACAGATACAGTATTGTCTTACAGACCTCTAACATACACAGTACTGTCTTACCGCCCTCTAACAGACACAGTACTGTCTTACAGCCCTCTCACAGACACAGTACTGTCTTACAGCTCTCTAACAGATACAGTATTGTCTTACAGCTCTCTAACAGACAGAGTACTGTCTTACAGCCCTCTAACAGACACAGTACTGTCTTACAGACCTCTAACAGACACAGTACTGTCTTACAGCCCTCTAACAGACACAGTACTGTCTTACAGCCCTCTAATAGATACAGTACTGTCTTACAGCCCTCTCACAGACACAGTACTGTCTTACAGCTCTCTAACAGATACAGTATTGTCTTACAGCCCTCTCACAGACACAGTACTGTCTTACAGCCCTCTAACAGACAGAGTACTGTCTTACCGCCCTCTAACAGACAGAGTACTGTCTTACAGCCCTCTAACAGACACAGTACTGTCTTACAGCTCTCTAACAGATACCGTATTGTCTTACAGCCCTCTAACAGACAGAGTACTGTCTTACAGCCCTCTAACAGACAGAGTACTGTCTTACAGCCCTCTAACAGACAGAGTACTGTCTTACAGCCCTCTAACAGACAGAGTACTGTCTTACCGCCCTCTAACAGACAGAGTACTGTCTTACAGCCCTCTAACAGACAGAGTACTGTCTTACAGCCCTCTCACAGACACAGTACTGTCTTACAGCCCTCTAATAGATACAGTACTGTCTTACAGCTCTCTAACAGACACAGTACTGTCTTACAGCCCTCTAACAGACACAGTACTGTCTTACAGCCCTCTAACAGACAGAGTACTGTCTTACAGCCCTCTAACAGACACAGTACTGTCTTACAGCCCTCTAACAGACAGAGTACTGTCTTACAGCCCTCTAATAGATACAGTACTGTCTTACAGCTCTCTAACAGACACAGTACTGTCTTACAGCCCTCTAACAGACACAGTACTGTCTTACAGCCCTCTAACAGACAGAGTACTGTCTTACAGCTCTCTAACAGATACAGTATTGTCTTACAGCTCTCTAACAGACAGAGTACTGTCTTACAGCCCTCTAACAGACACAGTACTGTCTTACAGACCTCTAACAGACACAGTACTGTCTTACAGCCCTCTAACAGACACAGTACTGTCTTACAGCCCTCTAATAGATACAGTACTGTCTTACAGCCCTCTCACAGACACAGTACTGTCTTACAGCTCTCTAACAGATACAGTATTGTCTTACAGCCCTCTCACAGACACAGTACTGTCTTACAGCCCTCTAACAGACAGAGTACTGTCTTACCGCCCTCTAACAGACAGAGTACTGTCTTACAGCCCTCTAACAGACACAGTACTGTCTTACAGCTCTCTAACAGATACCGTATTGTCTTACAGCCCTCTAACAGACAGAGTACTGTCTTACAGCCCTCTAACAGACAGAGTACTGTCTTACAGCCCTCTAACAGACAGAGTACTGTCTTACAGCCCTCTAACAGACAGAGTACTGTCTTACCGCCCTCTAACAGACAGAGTACTGTCTTACAGCCCTCTAACAGACAGAGTACTGTCTTACAGCCCTCTCACAGACACAGTACTGTCTTACAGCCCTCTAATAGATACAGTACTGTCTTACAGCTCTCTAACAGACACAGTACTGTCTTACAGCCCTCTAACAGACACAGTACTGTCTTACAGCCCTCTAACAGACAGAGTACTGTCTTACAGCCCTCTAACAGACACAGTACTGTCTTACAGCCCTCTAACAGACAGAGTACTGTCTTACAGCCCTCTAACAGACAGAGTACTGTCTTACAGCTCTCTAACAGATACAGTATTGTCTTACAGCCCTCTAACAGACACAGTACTGTCTTACAGCCCTCTAACAGACAGAGTACTGTCTTACAGCCCTCTAACAGACAGAGTACTGTCTTACAGCTCTCTAACAGATACAGTATTGTCTTACAGCCCTCTAACAGATACAGTATTGTCTTACAGCCCTCTAACAGATACAGTATTGTCTTACAGCCCTCTAACAGACACGGTGATGTCTTGCAAAGAAACAAAAGAGAAACACTGAAAGGATTTACAGTGTTACTTATAATTTAGCTCGGAAGCCATTAATACAATTGAAAATTAACTTGTGTAGTCTGATGAAAAGACTCATAGCTTTGGTAGACAGTAGTCTGATGGAAAGACTCATAGCTCTGTGCGACAGTAGTCTGAAGGAATGATTCATAGCTCTGAGAGACAGTAGTTTGAGGGAAAGTCTCATAGCTATGGGAGACAGTAGTTTGATGGAAAGACTCATTGCTCTGAGAGACAGTAGTCTGATGGAAAGACTCATAGCTCTGTGCGACAGTAGTCTGAAGGAATGATTCATAGCTCTGAGAGACAGTAGTTTGATGGAAAGTCTCATAGCTATGGGAGACAGTAGTTTGATGGAAAGACTCATTGCTCTGAGAGACAGTAGTCTGATGGAAAGACTCATAACTCTGGGAGACAGTAGTCTGATCATATTTAACATACAGTAGCAGCACTGTCCTAACGTCAACAAACAGTCACAAAGTATAATAGATATCTATATCTGGATCTACATCTGGATCTGGATCTATATCTGGATTTATATCTGGATCTGGATCTATATCTGGATCTATATCTGGATGTACATCTGGATCTGGATCTATATCTGGATTTATAACTGTATCTGGATCTGTAACTGGATCTATAACTGTATCTGGATCTATATCTGGATCTGGATCTATAACTGAATCTGGATCTATATCTGGATCTATATCTGGATCTACATCTGGATCTGGACCTATAACTGGATCTGGATCTATATCTGGATCTATATCTGGATCTATATCTTGATCTATATCTTGATCTGGATCTATATCTGGATCTATAACTGGATCTGGATCTATATCTGGATCTATATCTGGATCTATAACTGGATCTGGATCAATATCTGGATCTATATCTAGATCTAGATCTGGATCTATAGCTAGATCTATAACTGGATCTGGATTAATATCTGGATCTATATCTTGATCTGGATCTATAACTGGATCTAGATCTATATCTGGATCTGGATCTATAACTGGATCTAGATCTATATCTGGATCTGGATCTATATCTATATCTGGATCTGGATCTTGACTGACTATTTGGACTGAAGAGTACAAGCTTTGTAGTTCAGAGATATGAACTATTCCACATAAAAGGCCTGCACAATATAAATGTTTTGAATATCCCAGCATGATCATTTGCAGAAGGGACATCTGATCCATGTTCTTCCTCTAAACCTCTGAGTGGGGCACGTTGTATTGGATTATTTCATTATTGCTATGATTCAGCACTTGTGAATCCACCTCTCTGGTATGGGTTAGGGTCAGCCTCTGTGTTCACTACCCAGCAACCATGCTCACACAGACCAGAGGTCACAGGTCATACGTCTTATGGGTCATTGATGTGTGTGTGTGGTTTGTTTTTACTCTCCTTGTGGAGACCAGAAGGATAATAATAGGATAGTAAAACACGGAAAAATTAGCTGGTCCCCACAAAGGAAAAAGGCTTTTTTAGGTTTAGGGGTTAGGGTTAAGCTGTGTACGTGTGTGTGTGTGTGTGTGTGTGTGTGTGTGTGTGTGTGTGTGTGTGTGTGTGTGTGTGTGTGTGTGTGTGTGTGTGTGTGTGGGTGTGTGTGTGTGTGTGCCTGCATTCGTGAGAGGCCATATCTCTACTGTGGGCGCCTGCTGTGTCAGCCAGCCAGAAAGAGAACGAGAGAGAGAGATGTGTGTGTTTGTGTGTGGAGTCAGTGCTCTTATCTCCCGCCTGTACTGACGCCACTCTCTTCCTGTCTCCAATCTGCACTTCTGATTTCTCCTCTCTCTCTCTCTCTCCTCTTTCTCCTTTCTCTCCAGACCTCTCTCTCTCCTCTCTCTTCAGACCTCCTCTCCCCAGCCAGCCAGCCCGCATGGCTCCCCAGCCAGTCAGTCAGCCAGACAGCCAGCCCTCATGACTCCCCAGTTCCTACTCTCTCGTTTTAGAGGAGGTTTTTCTTCCCCTCTGAAAAGATTAGATGTAGGATACTGGGCTTTTCCAACGTCATAGTGTGCAGCCCTCGCCCTAGACGGCCACCAGCTACTGAGATTGTTGTTGTCAGGACACTAAAGGATGGGAGCTGAGGGACACAACGGTGACGCAGTGAAACATTTACGCACATACTGTTCAGTGTACAGAAATGTATTCTCATTCACACTTCATCTGGACCCATTCTCTACAGAACCTCAATCTAATGTCTCTATACATATACAAAATGATTATCCAACAATGGAACATACATGGATAAAAAGCCACTCAGTGCAGATAATGTGCAACCTAGTACCGCAGACGATCGAGCTGGGAAAAGTTACATGTGCCTGAATAACATGGGCACTAGCATATAACTCACATATCCAAAATATCCCACTTTACATCATGAAGAGAATACTGCATGTCTGCTAGTTGAAATGGGGACAGCAAAGCCTGTTGGACAGTATGTGTAGATGGAGAAGTGTCTGTTCCAACCCATCTGGTTCTGTCCCAGTATGAGTCTGGCAAGGGAGAGGATTGGGCCTGGCCTACTCTGTCACAAAGTCATGGAATATTCACTCACAAACTGGGACACAATGTCCATGGTAGATATACTGTTCCAAGGGGTTGAGACTTTTGTTGAACTGTGACTAAATTGAGGTTACTCACCAGACAAGCGTGTGTTTGGAGTCAGGACAATGTATGAATTTGTCATCATACCTCTGATTTCCCCTCATGGCACCATGCAGAATATTTTCACAATATAACTTTGCAATGCAACACAAATAAACTTTCAATTTACAGTTTCATTAAGGGTAGTGCATTCTACGAATCTTTCTCAGTACATTCTATGAATCTTTCTCAGTACATTCTATGAATCCATCCTTTGTCAGAAAGAATATTGACACAACAAACCATAGCACAACATGTCTCCCCCTGTTTATTCTCTGTACTGACCTACGTAGTTGTGAACGTGTGGTTTTCCACGAAAGTCCATGTCCGCTCTCAGCCTATGGCCGGTTGTAGTGTGGCGCCATGTTTTGCACGACACCACTGCAGCCAGGAACAGCAAGGGACAGGCTCTATCACATAGGGTCCTTTCCTCTTCCTTTGTTTTGGGCCTGTTTCCTTCCTCGTTTTCTTAGATACTGTTCCCCCCTGATGGAAGTCTAAACAGACACTTGTTTTGAAAGCAAACAAACGAACAAGTATAAGGTCCTAGAACTTGCCCCTTGTGGAGAAAGGCCTAAAGACGTGTGGTGGAGGAGGGGGGAGGAGGAGGAGGAAGAGGAAGAGGAGAGGAGGAAGAGGAGGAAGAGGAGGAGGAAGAAGAAGAGGAGGACGAGGAGGAGGAAGAGGAGGAGGATGAGGAGGAAGAGGAGGAGGAAGAAGAAGAGGAGGACGAGGAGGAGGAAGAGGAGGATGAGGAGGACGAGGAGGAAGAGGAGGAGGATGAGGAGGACGAGGAAGAGGAAGTGGAAGAGGAAGAGGACGAGGAGGAGGAAGAAGAAGTGGAGAAGGAGGAGGAAGAGGACGAGGAAGACGAGGAGGAAGATGAAGAGGAGGAAGAGGAGGAGGGGGAGGAAGAGGAAGTGGAAGTGGAAGAGGAGGAGGACGAGGAGAGGATGAGGAAGAGGAGGAGGTGGAAGAGGAGGAGGAGGAGGAGGAGGAAAAGAGGAAAGGAGAGAGTGATGGATTAAACAGTAAACCATTTGATCCTCCAGATGTGGCTGTAAGAGGTGCGTTGTTTAGCCTCTGAAATGTTTACATCCTGGATGATATTCATGAAACCTTGAAAGGCATTTTGGCTCAATATTGAACACTTGAACTCACAATTGAACGGTTCACAATTGAACATTGTTGAACATTAATGTTTGCTATAGTGGGATAAATGTCAACTAAAACAAATTCTCACAAATGATTCTTAACACGCTCATGAGCTCTACCTAAAATTTTTGTACATGTCAATGTCAACAAATGGGTTGGTGCATCACTCACTGCATAATATACATCAACGTGTGTGGTTGTGGACTCCGCTAATGCCGGTATTACAAATGATGAATGTTTCCTTATTTAGCGCTCAATTCTGGAGCTCCACCAGGGATCATTTTAAATCCCTTCACCTTTTCTACCATTTAAAATCCCCCCTCCTCCTCTCCTTCTTCCTACCTCTCATGCTATTTAGACATGTAATGGAAATACTTAATGAATACTTCATTTCCAGGAAACACTGGTGTCCTGTCACAACAGTGTTTTTAATTCATTGCCGACTCCCTCTTTTAAAATGGAGGGACGCAAGGAAGAGAGGGAATAGTGATTAACGAGTAGGAGGACCAGCCAGTTGGCCTCACCCCAAAGCGTGGGTCGGTCCCGTGAAAGAGAGGAAGAAAAATAAATAAACGGCGGGGGAAAAAGAGCGTGGAAAGTCATTAGCCTTGAAAGTTGAGTGCCGTTTCAAAGGGACGGGACAGCATTAGTGTTGAACTGTGAGTGAAGGGAGCAGAGCGGCTCCTGATTGGGCCTTCCCTCTCATTAATATCGCTGTTCGCTGTATGTCTCAGTCCAGCTGACATGAGAAGTGTGGGTTAGATGGAGAACCCAAATACAGTACATAGTAGAAAGGTACTGTAGATACTACTGTACTGTAGCTCTATAGAAAGGTACTATAGATACTACTGTATTGTAGCTCTATAGAAAGGTACTGTAAATACTACTGTACTGTAGCTCTATAGAAAGGTACTGTAAATACTACTGTACTGTAGCTCAGTAGAAAGGTACTGTAGATACTACTGTATTGTAGCTTAGCAGAAAGATACTGTAGATACAACTGTAGTGTAGAAAGCTACTGTAGATTCTACTGTACTGTAGCTTAGCAGAAAGGTACTGTAGATTCTACTGTATTGTAGAAAGGTACTGTAGATTCTACTGTACTGTAGCTCAGTGGAAAGGTACTGTAGATTCTACTGTACTGTAGCTCAGTAGAAAGGTACTATAGATTCTACTGTACTGTAGCTCAGTAGAAAGGTACTGTAGATACACTGCACTGTAGATACTGTACTGTAGCTCAGTAGAAAGGTACTGTAGATACTACTGCACTGTAGCTCAGTAGAAAGGTACTATAGATTCTACTGTACTGTAGCCAGAGTATGAGTGGAGTTGAGCGGTCAGAAATCGTGCTCATCGCTCATGAAGCGGTACCTGGCGCTCCACAAACTTTCCAACCTCTCTGCAAAAAAAAAAAAAACTGCACTCCGAATTCACTCCATTCATTAAGATCACAATTTAACCAACACCCATCTATTTGTTTGTGACAACCTGGACCTAACATTTGGTTTTGAAGTATTGAAACCAAACCATATGATTGGAATGAAAAGTATTTTAAATAAACATGAAAAGGTGAATGTAAGAAGTTCTAATCATTTCAAATAGTTTCTATGTCATAGTTATGTTACGACTTCTGCCGAAGTCGGTCCCTCTCCTTGTTCGGGCGGCGTTCGGCGGTCGACGTCACCAGCCTTCTAGCCATCGCCGATCCACTTTTCATTTTCCATTTGTTTTGTCTTTGTTTTACACACCTGGTTTCAATCCCCCAATTACTTGTTTATTATTTAACCCTCTGTTCCCCCATGTTTGTTCGTGAGTAATTGTTTGTTGTATATCGGTCCGTTATTGTGGGCTCGCATTGTTGCTTTGTATTTGTGTATTTTTGAGTAAAATACGTTGATTACTCATATCTGCTGTCCTGCGCCTGACTCTCTACACCAGCTACACACAGGACCCATTACAGAATTACTCACAGAAATGGAGTCAGCAGGAGCAGACGGCCCCCCTTTCTCGGTCGAAGAGCGCGTCCAGCAGCACGCGACCTTGTTACAACATCTGGGCACCACCATGGATCGCGTGCTGCAGACGATGGATAGATGGGAGAGAGAAGGAGGTTTTCCAACGTCTCCACCAGCCCCACCACAGCAGGCTCCACGGTCCACCCCTCCTTCAGCCGGTACCAGCGGGATTCGGCTCGCACTCCTGAGGGAGTATGATGGGACGGCTGCCGGATGCCAGGGGTTCCTACTCCAGCTGGAGCTCTACCTGGCGACCGTCCACCCGGCTCCTTCGGGAGGTGAGAGCGTGTCCACCCTCATCTCCTGCCTCTCAGGCAAAGCCCTGGAGTGGGCCAACGCCGTATGGAGTGAGGGAGACGCGGTGTTGGATCATTACGCAAAGCTCACCCGCCTGAGGAACGTCTGTTCCACCTGAGGCCGGGGACAAGGAGAGCGCAGGATTTCACTTTGGACTTCTGGACCCTGGCCGAATGACATGGGCCTGATCAATCGCTACCGGTGCAGTCTGCGCGAGGACGTCCGTCGGGAGTTGGCTTGTCGAGACACCACCCTCACGTTGGACCAGCTGGTGGACCTGTCCCTCCGGCTGAATAACCTGCTGGACAACCTGCTGGCCACCCGCGGACGTCCGGATCGGGGCCCGTCAGTTCCATCCCCCAGCACCTCCGCTCCGATGCCCATGGAGCTGGGAGGTGCTGCGCTTAGGGCGACCGGAGGAGGGGCCATTCCCTGCACCATCTGTGGCCGCAGAGGGCACACTGCTGGTCGGTGCTGGGGAGGTTCCTCAGGGAGTCGAGGTAGCAGGCAGGGCACTATCGTGTCACCCCAGGTGAGTTGGCACCAGGCTCACCCAGAGCCCCCTGTTGCTCACATGTATGTGTTTATTACATTTCCTGAGTATTCCCCGCATTCCCAGCATAAGGCACTCGTAGATTCAGGCGCAGCTGGGAATTTTATTGATCGTTCATTTGCTCATAGTTTAGGGATCCCCCTTGTTCCTGTAGATATGCCCTCCCTGTGCATGCCCTAGATAGTCGACCATTAGGGTCAGGGCTGATTAGGGAGGCCACCGCTCCACTAAGCATGGTTACGCAGGAGGGTCACAAGGAGAGAATCAGTCTCTTCCTTATTGATTCTCCTGCATTTCCCATGGTGCTGGACCTACCCTGGTTGGCCTGTCATGACCCCACTATTCCGTGGTAACAGAGGGCTCTCAAGGGGTGGTCACGAGAGTGCTCAGGGAGGTGTGTGGGAGTTTCCATCGGTGCGACTACGGTGGAAAGTCCAGACCAGATCTTCACCGTGCGCATCCCCTCAGAATATGCCAATTTTGGCTCTCGCCTCCTGTAAGAAGAAGGCGACTCAATTACCACCCCATCGACGGAGGGATTTTGATATAAATCTCCTGGTAGATGCAGCACTTCCCAGGAGTCACGTGTATCCTCTGTCACAGGAGGAGATGGCGGCTATGGAAACATATGTCTCCGAATCCCTGGGGCAGGGATACATTCGGCCCTCCACTTCACCTGCCTCCTCAAGTTTCTTTTATGTGAAGAAGAAGGATGGAGGTCTGCGCCCGTGTATTGACTATCGGGGTATCAATCAGATCACAGTGAGGTACAGCTACCCGCTGCCTCTCATTGCCAGTGCGATTGAGTCAATGCACGGGGTGCACTTCTTCACAAAATTGGATCTCAGGAGCGCTAATAACCTGGTGCGTATCCGGGAGGGGGACGAGTGGAAGATGGCATTTAGTACCACCTCAGGGCACTATGAGTACCTCGTCATGCCGTACGGGTTGATGAATGCTCCATCAGTCTTCCAGGCCTTTGTTGACGAGATTTTCAGGGACCTGCACGGGCAGGGTGTAGTGGTGTATATTGACGACATTCTGATATACTCCACTACACGCGCCGAGCATGTGTCCCTGGTGCGCAGGGTGCTTGGTCGACTGTTGGAGCATGACCTGTACGTCAAGGCTGAGAAATGTCTGTTCTTCCAACAGTCCGTCTCCTTCCTAGGGTACCGCATTTCCACTTCAGGGGTGGAGATGGAGAGTGACCGCATTTCAGCCGTGCGTAATTGGCCAACTCCAACCACGGTAAAGGAAGTGCAGTGGTTTCTAGGGTTTGCCAACTACTACCGGAGGTTTATCCGGGGTTTTGGTCAGGTAGCGGCTCCCATTACCTCACTGCTGAAGGGGGGACCGGTGCGACTACAGTGGTTGGCTGAGGCAGACAGGGCTTTTGGTCACCTGAAGGCTCTGTTTACCTCGGTTCCTGTGTTGGCTCTTCCGGATCCCTCTTTGGCGTTCATAGTGGAGGTGGATGCGTCCGAGGCTGGGATAGGAGCCGTGCTCTCTCAGCCCTCGGGCACACCACCAAAGCTCTGCCCCTGTGCTTTGTTTTCGAAGAAGCTCAGCCCTGCGGAGCGAAACTATGATGTGGGGGACCGGGAGCTGTTGGCTGTTGTCAAGGCTCTGAAGGCGTGGATACATTGGCTCGAGGGGGCTAAACATCCTTTCCTCATCTGGACTGACCACTGCAATCTCGAGTACATCCGGGCGGCGAGAAGACTGAACCCTCGCCAGGCAAGGTGGGCCATGTTCTTTACCCGTTTTGTTTTCACTCTGTCCTACAGACCAGGTTCCCAGAAGGCTAAGGCAGACGCACTGTCCCGCATGTATGACACAGAGGAGCGGTCCATGGATCACACTCCCATATTTCCGGCCTCTTGCCTGATGGCACCAGTGGTGTGGAAGCTGGACGCGGACATCGAGCGGGCGTTCTGCACAGAGCCCACTCCCCCTCAGTGTCCAGCTGGGCGCCTGTACGTTCCGTCTGCTGTCCGCAACCGTTTGATCTATTGGGCCCACACGTCACCCTCCTCTGGTCATCCTGGCATCGGTCGGATGGTGCGTTGCCTTAGTGGGAAGTACTGGTGGTCCACCTTGGCCAAGGACGTGAGGGTTTATGTTTCCTCCTGCTCGGTGTGTGCCCAGTGCAAGGCTCCCAGGCACCTGCCCAGAGGGAAGTTACAACCCCTACCCGTTCTACAACAGCCATGGTCGCACCTGTCAGTGGACTTCCTGACGGATCTTCCTCCCTCACAGGGCAACACCACGATCCTGGTCATTGTGGATCGTTTTTTTAAGTCCTGCCGTCTCCTCCCTTTACCCGGGGGACCAGGTCTGACTCTCGACCCAAAACCTGCCCCTGCCCTGCCGGAAGCTGGGTCTGCGGTTTGTGGGGCCATTCAAAGTCCTGAGGAGACTGAACGAGGTATGCTACAGGTTACAGCTTCCCCCAGATTACCGTATTAATCCCTCGTTCCATGTGTCTCTCCTTAGGCCGGTGGTGGCTGGTCCACTCCAGGAATCTGAGGTGCGGGAGGTTCCTCTGCCCCCTCTGGACATCGAGGGGGCCCGGCGTTTGCTGTTCGAGCCATCCTGGACTCGAGGCGTCGGACGAGGGGCCTTCAGTACTTCGTGGAGTGGGAGAGGTACCTTCCGGAGGAGAGATGCTGGGTGCCGGTGGAGGACGTCTTGGACCCTACGTTGCTGCGGGATTTCCACCGTCTCCACCCGGATCGCCCTGCGCCTCGTCCTCCGGGTCATCCCCGAGATCGGTGTCAAGGGGGGGTACTGTCACGACTTCTGCCGAAGTCGGTCCCTCTTCTTGTTCGGGCGGCGTTCGGTGGTCGACGTCACCAGCTTTCTAGCCATCGCTGAGCCACTTTTCATTTTCCATTTGTTTTGTCTTTGTCTTACACACCTGGTTTCAATCCCCCAATTTCTTGTTCATTATTTAACCCTCTGTTCCCCCATGTTTGTTTGTGAGTAATTGTTCGTTGTATATCGGTCCGTTATTGTGGGCTCGCATTGTTGCTTTGTATTTGTGTATTTTTGAGTAAAATACGTTGATTACTCATATCTGATGTACTGCGCCTGACTCTCTACACCAGCTACACACAGAACCCATTACAAGTTAACATCATAGAAACATTTTAATTAGGTCAGGACCCAGACAGGGAGCCTAAGAAAATGAATTATTTAGGCTATATTATTTCAATTATTTCAAGGCTATAGCCTGCAAAGAAACACATTGTGAAGCATTAGCGAGTGCGACACACTAGGCTGGTAGGGACTCATGGACATTAAGCGCTTAGCATTTAAACAACATTTTGATGTATTAAATCATTATAGTCTATAAACTGCGCATGAAGGCTGTGACTTAGAATGAAATACAAATTAAACTAAAAATGCCTTATTAGGCTCAGTCAACAGTGTCATTGAATTCATTTCTAAAAACACCCGTTTGGCTAGAGTCTATAAATTCAGGCTCATGCGATGGTGCCTGGAGAGCAGGCCAGCAGTGGAGAAAATGTTCTCTGCGCTTGCAGAGCCACTGGGAATGCTAAACACCCTTTTAGCCACTCTTGCCAGGCTGGGCAGGGATGCAGAGTTCTTTTTTTAATACCGACTACACAGTATATACACCCCTTCATATTAATGGATTTGGCTATTTTAGCCACACCCGTTGCTGACAGGTGTATAAAATTGAGCACACAGCCATGCAATCTCCATAGACAAACATTGGCAGTCGAATGGCTTGACTGAAGAGCTCAGTGACTTTCAACGTGGCATTGTCATAGGATGCCACCGTTCCAACAAGTCAGTTGGTAAAATTTCTAACCTGCTGGAGCTGCCCCGTTCAACTGTAAGTGCTGTTATTGTGAAGTGGAAACGTCTAGGAAGAACAACGGCTCAGCCACGAAGTGGTAGGCCACACAAGCACACAGAACGGGACCGCCAAGTGCTGAAGCGCGTAAAAAATGATCTGTACTCGGTTGCAACACTCACTACAGAGTTCTAAACTGCCTCTGGAAGCAAGCTTCATGAAATGGGTTTCCATGGCCAAGTAGCCTCACACAGGCCTAAGATCATGCGCAATGCCAAGCGTCGGTTGGAGTTGTCTAAAGCTCGCCGCCATTGGACTCTGGAGCAGTGGAAACACGTTCTCTGCCATGATGAATCACGCTTCACCATCTGGCAGTCCAACGGCCACATCTGAATTTGGCTTGTGGCAGGAGAACGCTACCTGCCTGAATGCAAAGTGACAACTGTAAAGTTTGGTGGAGGATGAATAATAGTCTGGGTCTGTTTTTCATGGTTCGGGCTAGGCCCCTTAGTTCCAGTGAAGGGTAATCTTAATGCTATAGCATACAATGACATTCTAGATGATTCTGTGCTTCCATCTTTGTGGCAACATTTTGGGGAAGGCCCTCTCCTGTTTCATCATGACAATTCCCCCGTGCACAAAGCGAGTTACATACAGAAATGGATTGTCAAGATCGGTGTGGAAGAACTTGACTGGCCTGCACAGAGCCCTGACCTTAACTGTACTGTAGCTCAGTAGAAAGGTACTGTAGATACTACTGTACTGTAGCTCAGTAGAAAGGTACTATAGATACTACTGTATTGTAGCTCAGTAGAAAGGTACTGTAGATACTACTGTATTGTAGCTCAGTAGAAAGGTACTGTAAATACTACTGTACTGTAGCTCAGTAGAAAGGTACTGTAAATACTACTGTACTGTAGCCCAGTAGAAAGGTACTGTAGATACTACTGTATTGTAGCTCAGTAGAAAGGTACTGTAAATACTACTGTACTGTAGCCCAGTAGAAAGGCACTGTAGATACTACTGTATTGTAGCTCAGTAGAAAGGTACTGTAGATAGAAGATCTCAAGGTAGACCATTTCCATGACATACATATCTAGGATTGGTTCTCTTTTCTCAATCAGCCAATATCCAGACCCCAAACATGTAAACTCACTAGCTGGCTAAAGTGGTTAATGTTTGGCAGGCCGTCTTCACAGAGATTCCTATGGTCCAAGATTAAGAGTTGCTGGCATTTATCCAGTTGTCTGGCCCCACATTATCTTCAACACCCCGGACAGCATGTTTTCATAAGGAGGCTCCTTGTCTAGCCAGGACCCAGGGGGGTTTTGTGTGTGTGTGTGTATGTGTATGTGTATGTGTATGTGTGTGTGTGTGTGTGTGTGTGTGTGTGTGTGTGTGTGTGTGTGTGTGTGTGTGTGTGTGTGTATGTGTGTGTGTGTGTGTGTGTGTGTGTGTGTGTGTGTGTGTGTGTGTGTGTGTGTGTGTGTGTGTGTGTGTGTGTGTGTGTGTATGTGTGTGTGTGTGTGTGTGTGTGTGAGTGAGGGAGGGAGCCAGGGGGCTTGGTGAGGAGTTGACTACACTCTGTGTATGAGTATGTCTCTAGCAGAGGGCCATTAGGGGAGCAATGGAGCTGATGACATGTTATTCCTGTGACATGCCTGGCCCCTGGCTCCTGGCCCCTGGCTCCTCTGCTCTCCACCGGACCATGGGAGCCCCCGGGCCTCCAAGTGGACAGAGACAGACAAACGCACAGACAGAGGGAGGGAGGGAGGTTATTTTAGGAGGTGGTCTGGTGCCGGACGCCGGACGCCCTGTCTCCCACCACCAGCCAGTCCCCCAGTCCAGCACACAACATGTCTCCTGATACACTATCAACAGGCAGGCAGGCCGGCGCGTTTTTAAACGGGAGCCAGGGCAATTATTAGACTGACGCCAAGGGAACAGAGTTATCAGAGGCCCGAGAGACAGTAGATAAAATGGTTGTTCCTCCAATAAGAACGGTCTGGGGGGAAACAACACGACCACAGTAAAAACACTCTACCAAGCACGCTACGTAGTTATAGTAACTCAGTGCTTCAGAAGTTATCACAACAAGTCAGCTCGCATTTGAACCCTTCTTACAACAACAAAAAATATGCAATTGATTTAAAGATTTTGTATGTGCTTCAAATCAAATAATTGTATTGGTCACATACACATATTTAGCTGATTTTATTGTGGGTGTAACGAAATGCTTGTGTTTCTAGCACCAACAGTGCAGTAGTATCTAACAACACACAACAATACACACAAATCTAAAAGTAAAAGAATGGAATTAAGAAATATATAAATATTAGGACGAACAATGTCATAGTGGCATTGACTAAAATACAGTAGAATAGAATTCAGTCAGTGGAGATTTTAGCATGTGAATCTTGGTTGGGGGGAAAAAATGTGGGATGCATGTCAGCAAAGCCACTACACAACACAACACTAAACAATACTTTAATTGCTCTATAACGTTGACAAACCTGGCTTTCAGCAGAGCCTTGTCTGGCAGGGAAACAGTTCATTCAGCCATATTTATTGCCTTTTAAAAAATCATAGCTGATATGGCAGAATTGCTTAAACAAATGTGGTTTCTACTGACAATTGAGATGTACAAATTATGGCATAAGGGGACAACATGTGGATAAGAGGCAATCCATAATTTCGATTAAGACATTAATGAGCGAGCTAGGACAGACGTAGTCAATATAACTATTTGTTCAGCACTTTTGAAATGTACAGCAACAGAATTCAGAACATGGGCCGTTCTTACAGTGTACTCCCTGTACACCAACTCAGAACCGTAGAATAAACAAATGGGGCATATAAACAGACAACGAAAGCTCTTTCAATATTTGATGATTACATATCTCTAAAACAGGTTATAGGCTATTTTTGCACCACCAAGTTAGAACAGTTGGTTAAATTAAAAGGTGAAAATAGAACTAATTATTAGGGTAAGGCACATTGAACGCCGTTTGGGTCTTTGCGTGTCAAAAAAGATACACATCATATAACACTATTTGACGCGTTAAATAAGCTTTTAATTTGACACGTCAAATAACACAATTGTATTATTGAATGTTGTGTGTGCTGAATTTGCATGTGCAAGCCAAGCACCACAACTACTAACGTTATGTGTTTACAATACCATGTTGGTGAAAATAGACTAAATTATAAAGGTGAGACACATGGGCAACTAACTGCTTTCTACACAACATACACTTAGTGTATTACTTTCTTAGCTACAGTATACATATCTCCCTTGCATATTACATCATTTATGCAGCAGCATACAATACATTTTTTATGGCGCAGGGGTCCTTTGTGGGCAAATTTTTTCATCAAACTTTGTCATCTAAGTCTGGCATTCTCTGGATTTATGATGGGAAGTCAGAGAGAAAAAAACACAGCCACTCCATTGAATAGCAGGCTAACGTTAGTGGTTTCTTTGCTACGCTTGCAGTTAGCAACTGATTCCTTCCAAACGACTCATTGTTGAATTAGCGATTTCCAACTTCTTGTGTAATGTTTATGTCCAATGGCCGATGAGCACCGACATGTTTTATCTATAATTTCTCTCCATTATTTCTCTTCATATGACAAGGGTTAAAAAGGATTTGCCAGTAGATTGTCAACTTGATGACAACTGATCATGACTGCTAGCTAAGACTTTGAAGGTAAGATGTTGATGTGATCAGTCCAATCAATGCTACTGTTGATATAACATGATTTGATGTCATTCTATCTGTGACCAATGACCTTGAGCCTTCCTGGATGGGCACGTGACTCACCACCTGGATTTGGTCTTATGTAGCAAAATTTGAAATTGGGTTTTTTATATTGGTAAAAAGTAGAGACTCAGAGCTACAAAATGGTATATCATACACTGCATTTTTGAGGAACAATGGGAAAGTAATTCTGCTTTGAAAGTTGATACACTTGTAAACTCACTTTTGAGAAAAGGGCATTTTAGTGTTTCGGTGCGAGAACTCTTCATTGTCTACACCCATTCAGCATCGTTCACACCCTCTTAAGCTTTAGCCCCACCCATCTCCTTGCATTCAGAGCGCACACTTGACGCTCTGGCCGATGATTTGTTTAGCTCTGGATAACATGAAAACAGCCTAACCAGCTCTGCTGGCAACAATTTCATTATGTTTTTTTGCAGACGTTTACTGACACCGGCCATACTCAACAGGTGTTGTACACTTGGGCATAAGACATGTAGCTAGCTACCTAGGTAAACAATGAACCTAGCTAGGTGAACAACATGTAAGATCACACACATCACACCAACTAACGTTAGCTAGGGAGCCAGCCAGCTAACGCTAGCTAACAGTACACTTTAGCTTGAAATGAAACAACTTCCTGTCAAAATTTGAAATGTGTAATATCTGAAAATGTAGCTAGCTAGACTATCTTACCTCATGCATGGTGGACGTGTCTCCCTGTCACAGATCCATGCCACAAATGCCCTTAGTTTGAAGTCGTAATCCGGAAACAGGTGTTTCCCACATCTCTTTAGCTATCACACTCTAATTCCACTGATTTCAAAACTCCATCCTCCAGAAAGTGGAGAGCAACACTTATGCAGCTCCATTAAAAAAAGCTGCGTTCGACAGGATTACCAACACAGACTGACCAGCCTTCTATATGGCAGACCAATTCAAAGTCATCTCTCTGCATGTCTTAGCCCACTCATTATCTCAGCCAATCATGGCTAGTGGGAAGGTTCCTGACTTTTTCTGTGGCTTAACCAACAAGGCTCGTAATTTAACCATTTTATTTTGTTCACATTTACAGATGGCATACAAGTTTATTATTAAGGCACATGAAAGTTCACGTTTTTTGTAAAAAAAAATGTTTACGTTCAAACTACTCTCCTGTGAAGTCGTGACTTGCGACAAACGCCTAGTTTCCTGAATCGGGTCACATATAACTCTATGGCAGAACCCAAGGGGCAAAAATGTTCTGAGCCAATCATGACAGACAATTGAGCCAATCAGGCACAACGCTCTGTATTTTCTGCTGGCTAGCCCCACCACCACAGAAAGCACTGAGTTAGGCTGAAACACCTGCATTTTGGAGCTGCCTTACTCAAGAAAACAAAAAAGAGACCATGTTTGAATGCGGCTTTATTAACTCAATTAATTTATTTTTTACATTGTTTGCAAACTTATATGTGACTCGTATTAATACCAAAATAACAAGCAAAACAGGCAAGCCCCCCCTTTTTACCTAAAAGTGTGGTGCTCTGAATGACGGGTCACCACTGACTACAGTATTCATATGAGATGAGTAAAGCAAAAATATGTAAACATTATTAAAGTGACTAGTGTTCCATTATTAAAGTGACCAGTGATTCCATGTCTATGTATATAGGGCAGCAGCTTCTAAGGGCTGATGGTCTTAGAAGCTGTTTTTCAGTCTCTCGGTCCCAGCTTTGATGCACCTGTACTGTCCTCGCCCTTCTGGATGGTAGCGGGGTGAACAGGCCATGGCTCAGGTGGTTGATTGATGTCTTTGATGATATTTTTGGACTTCCTGTGACATCGGGTGCTGTATGTGTCCTGGAGGGCAGGCAGTGTGCCGCCGGTGATGCGCTGGGCAGACCGCACCACCCTCTGGAGAGCCAAGCGGTTGCGGGCGGTGAAGTTTCCAAACCAGGTGGCGATACAGCCCGACAGGATGCTCTCAATTGTGCATCTGTAAAGGTTTGTGAGGGTCTTAGGTGACAAGCCAAATTTCTTCAGCCTCCTGAGGTTGAAGAGACGCTGATGTGCCTTCTTCACTACACTGTCTGTGTGGGTGGACCATTTCAGATTGTCAGTGATGTGTACGCCGATGAACTTGAAGCTTTTCACCTTATCCACTGTGGTCCCGATGTGGATAGGGGTGTGCTCCCTCTGATGTTTCCTGAAGTCCACAATCAGCTCCTTCGTTTTTGTTGACATTGAGGGAGAGGTTATTTTCCTGGCACCACTCCGCCAGGGCCCTCACCTCCTCCCTGTAGGCTGTCTCGTCATTGTTGGTAATCAGGCCTACTACTGTTGTGTCATCTGCAAACTTGATGATTGAGTTGGAGACGTGTGTGACCATGCAGTCATGGGTGAACAGGGAGTACAGGAGGGGGCTGAGCACGCACCTTTGTGTGGCCCCTGTGTTGAGGATCAGCGAAGTGGAGGTGTTTTTTCCTACCATCACCACCTGGGGGCGGCCCGTCAGGAAGTCCAGGACCCAGTTGCACAGGGCGGGGTTCAGACCCAGGGCCCCGAGCTTAATGATGAGCTTGGAGGGTACTATGGTGTTGAAGGCTGAACTATAGTCTATGAACAGCATTCTTACATAGGTATTCCTCTTGTCCAGATGGGATAGGGCAGTGTGCAGTGCGCAGTGCGATGGCGATTGCATCGTCAGTGGACCTATTGGGGCAGTATGCAAATTGAAGTGGGTCTAGGGTGTCAGGTAAGGTAGAAGTTATATGATCCTTAACTAGCCTCTCAAAGCACTTCATGATGACAGAAGTGAGTGCTACGAGGCTATAGTCATTTAGTTCAGTTATCTTTACTTTCTTGGGTACAGGAAGAATGGTGGACATCTTGAAGCAAGTGGGGACAGCAGAATGGGAAAGGGAGAGATTGAGATTGGCACTGTGTTATCCTCAAAGCGGGCCGCGTTGGTGACACTGTGTTATCCTCAAAGCGGGCTGCGTTGGTGGCACTGTGTTATCCTCAAAGCGGGCCGCGTTGGTGGCACTGTGTTATCCTCAAAGCGGCTGAAGAAGGTGTTTAGCTTGTCCGGGAGCGAGACGTCGGTCTCCGCGACGAGGCTGGTTTTCTCTTTGTAATCTGTTGATTGTCTGTAGACCCTGACACACACATCTTGTGTCTGAGCCATTGAATTGCGACTCCACTTTGTCTTTGTACTGACGTTTTGCCTGTGTGTGTGTGTGTGTGCGTGTGTGTGTGTGTGTGTGTGTGTGTGTGTGTGTGTGTGTGTGTGTGTGTGTGTGTGTGTGTGTGTGTGTGTGTGTGTGTGTGTGTGTGTGTGTGCTATTATGACACACAATCTTGTTGTCCCTCATCACTAAAGACTAACCAAATTCGGCTAGTTAGAAGTCAGCATAATTACCTTTTCTGCCCTCGAGGCACTAACTATTTATTGAGCAACAGAATGAGGCTTCCATATCAGCTAAAAATGACCAATTAAGCAGGAATCTGGTAGATGTTTTTCATTTCATATCAAATTAGAATAAACTGAACATCCTTTGTTTGTTTGTGTTTTGGTATTTGAAGTGGGATCTTCAGTCTGCGTTGCTTTAAGGGGTCAGCCTTTTGGTGGTTTCAAAACAAATCCATTCTGACAAGGCTGCCTTGATGTCTGACTGGGTCAGCTTCTCAGAAAGTAAGATTTAGATGCCTTTTGCGTTTAGGTAATTTAGGTCATGGTTGGGGATCAAGCGGTTTGGTTCAGGATATACAGCGCATTCAGAAAGTATTCATCCCCCTTGACTTTTTCAACATTTTTTGATGTTACACCCTTATTCTAAAATGGATTAAATAAAAAAAAATCCTCAGCAATCTACACACAAAGTGACAATGTGAAAACAGGTTTTTAGAACTGTTGGCAAAAAATATATATTAAAAAAAAACAGAAATACTTTATTTACATAAGTATTCAGACTCTTTGCTATGAGACTTGAAATTGAGCTCAGATGCATCCTGTTTCCATTGATCATCCTTAAGATGTTTCTACAACTTGATTGGAGTCCACCTGTGGTAAATTCAATTGATTGGACATGATTTGTAAAGGCACACACCTGTCTAAATAAGGTCCTACACTTGACAGTGCATGTCAGAGCAAAAACCAAGCCATGAGGTTGAAGGAGTTGTCCGTAGAGCTCCGAGACAGGATTGTGTCGAGGCACGGATCTGGGGAAGGGTACCAAAAAATGTCTGCAGCATTGAAGGTCCCCAAGAACACTGTGGCCTCCATCATTCATTTTATTTAACTAGGCAAGTCAGTTAAGAACCAGTTCTTATTTACAATGACAGCCTACCCCGGCCAAACCCTAACCCGGACGAAGCTGGGAAAATTGTGCGGCGCCCCATGGGACTCGCAATCACGACTGGTTGATATACATCCCAGGATCAAACCAGGGTCTGTAGTGATGCCTCTAGCCCTGAAATGTGCCTTATACTGCTGCGCCACTCAGGAGCCCCTTCTTCAATAGAAGAAGTTTGGAACCACCAAGACACTTCCTAGAGCTGACCGCCCGGCCAAACTGAGCAATTGGGGGAGAAGGGCCTTGGTCAGGGAGGTGACGAACAACCTAAAGGTCACTCTGACAGAGCTCCAGAGTTCCCCTGTGGAGATGGAAGAACCTTCCAGAAGGACAACCATCTCTGCAACACTCCACCAATCAGACTTTTGTGATAAAGTTGCCAGACAAAAGCCACTCCTCAGTAAAAGGCACATTACAGCCCGCTTGGAGTTTGCCAAAAGGCACCTAAAGGACTCTCAGACCATGAGAAACAAGATTCTCTGGTCTGATGAAACCAAGATTGAACTCTTTGGCCTGAATGCTAAGCGTCATGTCTGGAGGAAACCTGGTACCATCCCTCCGGTGAAGCATGGTGGTGGCAGCATCATGCTGTGGGGATGTTTTTCAGCTGGAGGGACTGGGAAACTAGGCAGGATTAAGGCAAAGATGAACGGAGCAAAGTACAAAGATATCCTTGATGAAAACCTGCTCCAGAACGCTCAGGACCTCAGACTGGGGGCGAAGGTTCACTTTCCAACAGGACAAAGACCCTAAGCACACAGCCAAGACAACGCAGGAGTGGCTTCGGGACAAGTCTCAATGTCCTTGAGTGGCCCAGCCAAGGCTGGACTTGAACTTGATCGAACATCTCTGGAGAGACCTGAAAATAGCTGTGCAGCGTCGCTCCCCATCCAACCTGACAGAGCTTTATAGGATCTGCAGAGAAGAATGGAAGAAACTCCCCAAATACAGGTCTGCCAAGCTTGTAGCATCATACCCAAGAAGCCTCGAGGCTGTAATCGCTGCCAAAGGTGCTTCAACAAAGTACTGAATAAAGGGTCTGAATACTTATGTAAATGTGGTATTTCATTTTGTATTTTTTATACATTTGCAAACATTTATAAAAACCTGTTTTTGCTTTGTCATTATGGGGTAATGTCAGTAGATTGATTAGGTAAAAAAAACGATTTAATACATTTTAGTGTAAGGCTGTAACGTAACAAAATGTGGAAAAAGTCAAGGGGTCTGAATACTTTCCTAATGCACTGTATCTACTAGGCAATACAGGAAAGTGGCACAAGTTGCCTTGTGGGAGTTTGCTTCTGTAGCTGGAGGGGATTTTAATCTTCCACCTTGAAAGGTTCTGATGCACTCATTCTAATCTAACCACTTGGCTAGCCGCTACTAGTCCAGGATACACTCTAATAACAGTCATTCTAATCTAACCACTTGGCTAGCCGCTACTAGTCCAGGATACACTCTAATAACAGTCATTCTAATCTAACCACTTAGCTAACCGCTACTAGTCCAGGATACACTCTAATAACAGTCATTCTAATCTAACCACTTAGCTAACGGCTACTAGTCCAGGATACACTCTAATAACAGTCATTCTAATCTAACCACTTGGCTAACCGCTACTAGTCCAGGATACACTCTAATAACAGTCATTGTAATCTAACCACTTGGCTAACCACTACTAGTCCAGGATAACATGATAGGTTTTCCATTTATCTATTAATTAACAACATGGGTCATCTTGGATGACACGGACACATTTCCTTGTCAAATTGGCTCCCAGAACCCTCCAGATGTTTAGTTATGACCAGTGTGACAACCTGCCTGGTCTCCTAAAAAGTCTCCTTGTGTGGAGACCTATTGTTTGTCCTATTTTGCCACAATTCCAAATGGATAATTGCATGTCATGCTATAGACCGGGTTTATGATAAATCTTCCTTGTCTTTCCTGTCTCGATGGCGTTTTAAAACACATGCAAGTATGCAGAAGCTCTCTAACAACAGCTATGTTTTCCCTGTCCAGAATTTGATTGAGTTACACTGGGGAACACATTTTGAACAGGTGCCTTGCACACACCCCTTCCCCATACCCCTCAACCCCTTTCCACCTCCGCCTCCACTACCCCAAACTCTCTGATCCTTTGGACGAAACCGGACCCCCGACAGAAAGACTTTAACATGCCTTTCAGTCCTCCCAGCCCCTTGGTTGAGATGGGGCCGCAAAGAGAGGAAAAACACAGAACTCTACGTACACACAGGGTTATCTATTCTTATTTCAGTCACAAGCAGTTCATGACCTGGCACCAGTGGAGGCTGCTGAGGGGAGGACAGCTCATAATAATGGATGGGATTACATTTACATCATTTAGCAGATGCTCTTATCCAGAGGAACTTACAGTAGTGAATGCATACATTTCATGCATTATTATTAATTTTTTGTACTGGCCCCCCGTGGGAATCAAACCCACAACCCTGGCGTTGCAAACACCATGCTCTACCAACTGAGCCACAGGGAAGACGGAATGGAGCGGATGGACCGGATGGAACGGCATCAGTTGTTGATTGTTTAATTTGTATTTTTTTAACCTTTATTTAACTAGGCAAGTCAGTTAAGAACAAATTCTTATTTACAATGACGGCGATACATTTCCACCTATTCCGCTCCAGCCATTACCACGTGCCGGTCCTCCCCAATTAAGGTGCCTCGAACATGGTGTTAATCCTACAGCCTGGTATCTGCCAAACAGCCAACACTCCCAAAAAAGAAGAACTACAACACAGACCTTGAGTCAGTTGTTGTGTTGGTGCAGTCACCATCAGGGCTGTCACAATGCCAAAGGAGAAGGTCCTCTTGTCTCTCAATGGATCCATCTGTTCTAGGGTCAGTGGTTACCATGTTTTTCATCTGCACTGTTTTGTCTTTCACTTGTCTTCTTTTGTGTGAATAAATAAATATAGGTGTGTGTGTTTGCACTTTTGTCATTGGATTGGAAGTTACAAAGAACTGGGGGGGTGTTCAGTAGGAAGACTGTGCAGGAAACAATTACTGTAGTAGGACAATATTTTATCCAGATTCTATTTGTACTTCTACAATATGAATGCTCCTTTTTGTTTCACGTTTGGAAAAGTATTATCCTGCTTGTTCCCGCTGCTATACACAAGTCTGGTTGACAAATGGTCAGGTTAACAACTGACCTTTGATCAGGGCTTGATTAAGAACATAGCTTTGTCCAACACTGAGCTGAACCTGAGTCAGTGAGTGGACTTTCATAGGACCTTAACTGTATCACCTTTTGATGGTATGGCTGCCCAAAACTGCATGGCTTGACTGCAACGAACAGGCAGAACTTAACGCGCTGCTGCAGGTTACCGCTGGATTTCTTATAAAGCTACAAACGGGAGATTTTATTCACCTGCGGGCTTAACTAAGCTTGATTGCAACGAATAACCCACAAGGATAACGCATCAGATCAGTTAATCTCTCATTGTTACTGTCAAGTGATTATCATACCAGACAGCTGGTCTAGACTCTTTACCCCCCACCCCCCCCCATCGACATATCAGTAGCATTGGAAACCGCAAGGCTGATGAATGTAAAAATATTTATTCGAATACAAGAATATGGAAGTAGTAGGCCTACATTTCATTCAAATGTTTCACCTTAAATGGTAAAATAATATAATATATGCCATTCTAAATAACTTTATAGACTACATTTTCATTTGATTCAACAAGTTGCCAATAGATTATATAACTCAATCACGATTTACTTACACATTTTAAATGTGCACTGTCCAGGGATATTTGACCACCGATCTCAATAATGGATGACCATATCAGTCAATGTTCTTTTAAAGACAATTGTATTTCATGGATTAGGCATGAATTGGAAACGAATGAAATAGGAAAAGTAGGCTAAACCATCAACAATTCGTTTTCAACCTCTGATTGGTTCAGCCATTCCTGTGGTGGAAATGACCTACCTCTGGTTGGTTCAGCGATTCCTATAGGGGGAAATGACTTACCTCTGATTGGTTCAGCCATTCCTGTGGTGGAAATGACCTACATCTGGTTGGTTCAGCCATTCCTGTGTCAGAAATGACTTACCTCTGGTTGGTTCAGCCATTCCTGTGTCAGAAATGACCTACATCTGGTTGGTTCAGCCATTCCTGTGTCAGAAATGACCTACATCTGGTTGGTTCAGCCATTCCTGTGGGGGAAATGACCTACCTCTGGTTGGTTCAGCCATTCCTGTGTCAGAAATGACCTACCTCTGGTTGGTTCAGCCATTCCTGTGTCAGAAATGACCTACATCTGGTTGGTTCAGCCATTCCTGTGTCAGAAATGACCTACCTCTGGTTGGTTCAGCCATTCCTGTGGGGGAAATGACCTACATCTGGTTGGTTCAGCCATTCCTGTGGGGGAAATGACTTACCTCTGGTTGGTTCAGCCATTCCTGTGGGGGAAATGACTTACCTCTGGTTGGTTCAGCCATTCCTGTGTCAGAAATGACCTACCTCTGGTTGGTTCAGCCATTCCTGTGTCAGAAATGACCTACCTCTGGTTGGTTCAGCCATTCCTGTGGGGGAAATGACTTACATCTGGTTGGTTCAGCCATTCCTGTGTCAGAAATGACCTACCTCTGGTTGGTTCAGCCATTCCTGTGGGGGAAATGACCTACCTCTGGTTGGTTCAGCCATTCCTGTGGGGGAAATGACCTACCTCTGGTTGGTTCAGCCATTCCTGTGGGGGAAATGAGTTACCTCTGGTTGGTTCAGCCATTCCTATAGGGGGAAATGACCTACCTCTGGTTGGTTCAGCCATTCCTGTGGGGGAAATGACTTACCTCTGGTTGGTTCAGCCATTCCTGTGGGGGAAATGACCTACCTCTGGTTGGTTCAGCCATTCCTGTGGGGGAAATGACCTACCTCTGGTTGGTTCAGCCATTCCTGTGGGGGAAATGACTTACATCTGGTTGGTTCAGCCATTCCTGTGTCAGAAATGACCTACCTCTGGTTGGTTCAGCCATTCCTGTGGGGGAAATGACCTACCTCTGGTTGGTTCAGCCATTCCTGTGGGGGAAATGAGTTACCTCTGGTTGGTTCAGCCATTCCTGTGGGGGAAATGACTTACCTCTGGTTGGTTCAGCCATTCCTGTGGGGGAAATGACCTACATCTGGTTGGTTCAGCCATTCCTGTGGGGGAAATGACCTACCTCTGGTTGGTTCAGCCATTCCTGTGGGGGAAATGACCTACCTCTGGTTGGTTCAGCCATTCCTGTGGGGGAAATGACCTACCTCTGGTTGGTTCAGCCATTCCTGTGGGGGAAATGAATGAGGAAAGAATGGGGTTTTGGGATAAAGGTGAAAATAAGATCTGAGGTTAACACAGGATTAGGAGTTCATATTTTACCTTTATTTAATTAGGCAAGTTAAGAGCAAATTAAAAACAATGGCTGCCTGCCCAGGCCAAACCCTAACGACACTGGGCTAATTGCGCGCCTCCCTATGGGACATCCCAATCACGGCCAGTTGTGATACAGCCTGGAATTGAACCAGAGTCTGTAGTGACACCTCTAGCACTGAGAGGCAGTGCCTTAGACTGCTGTGCCACTCGGGAGCCCCTAAACACTATTATACTTATTAGACAAAACGTGTAAGAAGGGTTCCCCAACTGGTGGCCGAATTTGGCCCATGGGGGATTTTATTTGGCCCCCAAGTTACTTCAGCAAAATAATATATGTTTATTTTTTATTGTAAAAACACAAGCAAATCAGCTCCAGGTGATTTTAATTTTGGAAATCTGTTCCAAAGTAATCCCACACATAACAGAGATATACTGTATACTGAATGTAGCTGTATACAAATGTAAGCAAGGTTTGAAATGATTATGTTTTAGTCAAATATTATATCTGTTTGGGCTTCTTGCAGTCAATTTGCAGTCTACAAACTATTTGTAATTCCGTTCCAGCCCCCTGACCATCCGCTCTATAAAGAATTGCTCAGCAGGTGGATCTAGTTGATGATCCCTGTATAAGATCTCCTAAACCTGTGTTACCATAGACCTTATGTTCAGCGTTTATCCCCCCGAAAAACTATCATTTCTCCATAGGCTTTGGCCAACAAGTAATGGTGGAGTTAGTGCCTACAAAAAGTCACTATTACTATTGCTCTCTATGTTGGTTGCAAGTGAGTTTAGCTGTGCAGGTGATTTTAGCGTGTATTGATGGTTCAATGAGAAATCAGCTGGCCATAATCTGGTGGCTTTCCATGGTTGCAATTGGCCCCACGAGTCTTGCCAATTACTTTTAGGATGTGTGAACTAGTTACCCTCTACTGTCCTCTAAAAAGTTAAGGAGTTGAATGGTATAAAATTTGAAATTAGGACGTTTCATGCTCTTAGAATGTTTCATAAACTACTCTTAGAAAAAAAGGTGGTATCTAGAACCTAAAATGGTTATTTGGCTGTCCCCATAGGAGAACCCTTTGAAGAACGCTATTTGGTTCGAGGTTGAACACTTTTAAGACCTGGAAGTATGTAGAACCAATCAGAGGTTGGGTATTCCTGAACGTTTGCTGCAAGACGACTCTGAACAATATCAATATATAATGGGGCGGGGCTATGGCTTCTTAAATGCTACTCTGAACTATATCAATATATAATGGGGCGGGGCTATGGCTTCTTAAATGCTACTCTGAGCTATATCAATATATAATGGGGCGGGGCTATGGCTTCTTAAATGCTACTCTGAGCTATATCAATATATAATGGGGCGGGGCTATGGCTTCTTAACTGCTACTCTGAGCTATATCAATATATAATGGGGCGGGGCTATGGCTTCTTAAATGCTACTCTGAGCTATATCAATATATAATGGGGCGGGGCTATGGCTTCTTAAATGCTACTCTGAACTATATCAATATATAATGGGGCGGGGCTATGCCATCTTAACTGCTACTCTGAGCTATATCAATATATAATGGGGCGGGGCTATGCCATCTTAACTGCTACTCTGAGCTATATCAATATATAATGGGAAGCTATGCCTTCTTAACTGCTACTCTGAACTATATCAATATATAATGGGAAGCTATGCCTTCTTAAATGCTACTCTGAACTATATCAATATATAATGGGAAGCTATGCCATCTTAACTGCTACTCTGAACTATATCAATATATAATGGGGCGGGGCTATGCCATCTTAACTGCTACTCTGAGCTATATCAATATATAATGGGGCGGGGCTATGCCATCTTAACTGCTACTCTGAACTATATCAATATATAATGGGGCGGGGCTATGCCATCTTAACTGCTACTCTGAGCTATATCAATATATAATGGGGTGGGGCTATGCCATCTTAACTGCTACTCTGAGCTATATCAATATATAATGGGAAGCTATGCCATCTTAACTGCTACTCTGAGCTATATCAATATATAATGGGGTGGGGCTATGCCATCTTAACTGCTACTCTGAGCTATATCAATATATAATGGGGCGGGGCTATGCCATCTTAACTGCTACTCTGAGCTATATCAATATATAATGGGAAGCTATGCCTTCTTAACTGCACTTGAAAAGGCATTAACCCTTTAATGAATGAAAAGTGAAATACTTGAATCAAAGCAATAGAAATTATGATAATAGCCTAATTATAACAATGATGATAATGATAGTGATAATAATAATAACAACATAAAAATAGTTGCGTAGGAATACGGTCCTTGTTGATTATTATGATGATTATACATATTATTGTGTTGTTTATAACTTATAAATCAATAATGTCATTTTGCATGTGTAATAAATAAGGTCATCATGACAAAACAGGAAGTAAAATATCAACCTACAGGGCACACACTGCCAGTATCTGCTGGCTTCTAAATGACACAAATTCAAGAGAAAATCACTCTGTGCAGATTGTGCTCTTATAGAATGAAAATCAGAAATATTTCCGATTCCATACAGTATTTTACTGAATGGGCGTTTTTCTGTCATTAAGTATTAAGTGTTTCCCTGAGATAAATGTGTGCATTGGTGTTTCGGTAGGTTAGTAAACATGTTCAGTGTGATATAAAGTTCGTGGGAAGAGTTGAAAGTTTGAAAGAAAGGTGGATGTTGCGCCTTTAAGAGTTAAGAAACTTGAAACCATGTTTGCGCAACAATCAGTGCGGCTCACAGCCGCCAAAGTGTCTAGACTGGCACATGATGGGAATCAACCAATGGCTCCAGAGCTTTCCTGGGGCCCCCGTGTGTGTACGGGGCGAGTGTATCCGAAAAGAGTAGCAGAGAGTGAGACTGGCAGCAAAGTCATTCAAGTTTTCCTTTAAACCACTCCTGAGTCTTGAATCGGAGTAGCTACGTCTGCATCCGTATGTTGGAGCAGCATAAAAACTCAATCTAAACTTTTTATTTCGGGGTTGCAAACGGATTATTCTACACTACGGTGGAAAATAACATTGGAATCTGAATGCGGCAAGGATTATTTGGGATTATTTCGTGGTGAAGCAACTCCATCGATGTGCGGTCAGAAGGATTCTAAAGCGAAGGATTTAACCAAGGCTGCTCAAAGTCCAAAAAAAACGAACTATGCTGCTGTCGTTTCATGTGGTAGCTATAGCCTAGTTATTGGAGGAATAATGAATTGCTGCTCGGAAGATAGTGTTGGGGAATTGTGTAGCCTCTGTAAAGACAAACGTTTTCATTGAGTTGGTAGACTATATGGTTGTAGGATATGACAGAGCAGTAAATGCATGCATGTCGCATTCTGTTTAGCTGTGTAATCTCGTTACATTTGACTTTGTTTAATGCAACATACAACCGTAAATTACATTCTAATGCTGCGAGTTAGTCATAAATCTACGACCCCCGGCTGCGCATGTAGTGCGCGCCGTTTACTAAACATTCATGTTGTGCGGAGACCATAAATCAATGTGGAATCCTCACAGACCTGGACGGGAACAATACGACACATCCAAAACGGTCTAAATTGTCGTATGTTCAGGTCGAAACGCTCAGGTCTTATACGGCGACTCTGGAGAAGCCGTTTAGTCCCAGACAGAGACGGGGGAGATGGGAGAAGCAAACGAAGCGAGGAGTTTCTGGACGGTTCGTGTGGCAGTAACCCAGAAAAAATTCCCAAAACGGAGCTCGGGTCGGTGACCCGTGCCTCGCCATCTCTGGGAACTTTCGACGAAGTGTGCAACACAGACCTCACGGACAGCGCAGAGTCGGCGCCGGGGGACAATTCGGACCATGGTCAGGGGGATGCCATGTGTGTCCCCGTCCCTCATCACCGAGGCTCTCAGCCAGAACACGAGAATGACAGTAGAACGGTTACTTGCTGTTTGTTTCGAGACAGGGACCCTAGACCTCGGAGCCCCGTCTTGACCCGCGTTATTCGAAACTCTAGTCCCCGCGATGGCGGTATCCTCACGGGACGGGAGGGGAATACTGGCTCGGTGGTCGAGCAAGAACTCAAGAACGTTACCTATGCTATTTTGAAAAGACTCAAGGAGAAAACGCTGGATGCCTTGTTGGAGGCGGTGGAGTCGAAAGGAGGGATGCCCAGTGACTGTGTTCTGGTACCCCAGACGGAGCTGCGTTTAGGTGGCCACTCGACATCTCCCCCATTTCTGCTCTGTAAACTCTACCGATGGACTGACCTGCACCACTCGACTCAACTCAAAGCGCTGTGCCACTGTGAAAGCTTCCGGGCATTGGACAGCAGCGAAACGGTGTGCTGTAACCCCTATCACTACAGTCTCTTGTGTGGGCCAGGTAGGAAAACTGAGATTGGTTACAATCACACACTTTTAACCCATTCTACACAAATCAAATCTGCATAAATTGAAAGGGTCTATTTTTTAGATAGGTTTACGCACAAGTGCGCATAGTGAAGCTACACTTATAGATGCTTTTCAAACGTGATAACCAAGCACTGCGTGCCAATGCTCAAATAGCGATGCCCAAAAGGCAGGCCCACATCCTACCAGAAGTCTGGCGGATGGTGAAAGATGGGACTCATTACAAGGCCAGGCTGCGCTAAAGGTGAAATGAAAACGCGTTCACAGTCACAAAGTCAATTAATAATCACTTAGGGTTATACTTCTCTGCGATTAAGCGAGACATACTTGGACCCTTGAAGTTTTGTTGATGCGCATTGTTGTAAATATTTGGTTGCTTAGCCAATGCGCGGGAGTTAACATTTTCTAGCGAATTGTATGATTACAGCAACTGAATTCCAACTGTAGGAAGTGTAGCTAGCATACTATCCCTCAACAACAACCCTGTACACACACTCACAGAGCGAGAGGGAAAGGGAGAGCTTGACTTATAATGTATTTGCAGCAAATATTTTCTCTGCTAAGCACACATTCCTCTATTTCAATGTTTTAGTTCATGATATCGATTCTATTCATTTGTTTAGCTTTTACGTTATCCATTTGAAGATCGCTGTGAAGTAGCGCTTTGAAAGGCTCTTTTTCCTTCCCTAGGAGGTCCCCCTCTTGCTATTTAGGTGAAGGAGTGGTGATAATATACAGTTTGCATACTGCTGGCGCCAGACTGACTAGCTGGGTATCTCACTGACTGAGTACTCCAGCAATTACTGCCTCCACTCTTAAAGAACCCGCAGCCATTATATCCTCTCCGTTCCCATGGCCTGTTTCTTTGTCCCAGACAACTATTTCGACAGTTCACCATTAGCTTTCTTAGTTTTATGTATGGAAAATGCCCTTTGACAACATGTAGCCTACTTTTCTTTTGTGTTCTTTATTTATAGCCGTTTAAATAGGACCTGAAAACATGTTTTATATGTGATGTAATTACGTTTTTAGTTATGAACCACTGGAAGTGCTTATTCAACAGAGTTGTGAATGTCTGATCTTTTATTCTATATTCTGTCTGAATAATTGTATGTCGATCTTCCCTATTCAACCTGTTCTTTTTTACAGACATATGCAGATTGTTGTCTGTGTTTTCCCAGTAATCCACGTTACTTATTATTTCATATAGTCACAGATTATGCTCTGATACCTAACTATGTACTTCTACGCAGTAATAAGCATCTAACACACATATTTTGTATTTCAGAATCACCACCACCCCCCTACTCACGACTATCTCCCTCAGATGAACACAAGCCACTGGGTAAGTCAGGCAGCAACAGTCATGCTCCACCTCAGCAACAGTCATGCTCCCCCTCAGCAACAGTCATGCTCCCCCTCAGCAACAGTCATACTCCCCCTCAGCAACAGTCATGCTCCCCCTCAGCAACAGTCATGCTCCCCCTCAGCAACAGTCATACTCCCCCTCAGCAACAGTCATGCTCCCCCTCAGCAACAGTCATGCTCCCCCTTAGCAACAGTCATGCTCCCCCTCAGCAACAGTCATGCTCCACCTCAGCAACAGTCATGCTCCCCCTCAGCAACAGCCATGCTCCCCCTCAGCAACAGTCATGCTCCACCTCAGCAACAGTCATTCTCCCCCTCAGCAACAGGCATGCTCCCCCTCAGCAACATTCATGCTCCCCCTCAGCAACAGTCATGCTCCCCCTCAGCAACAGTTATGCTCCCCCTCAGCAACAGTCATGCTCCCCCTCAGCAACAGGCATGCTCCCCCTCAGCAACAGTAAGCAACAGAGATATCTGCTAAGCTCACAAGGGGTTTCACTGTAATGGAGTTTTGGTAGCATTTTACTTCCCAGCACAGTTTTCTTTGTCTTTTAAAGTAATTCTATATTTGTTAATATAACATTTATGTAGTTGTGAAAAAGTAAAAGTAATTACATCTTGTTCCCACTTCATCCAGGCCGTATCACAACCGGCCGTGGTTGAGAGTCCCATAGTGCGGCGCACAATTGGCCGGCGTAGGCCGTCATTGTAATAAGAATTTGTTCTTAACTGACTTGCCTAGTTAAATAAAGGTTCAATAAAAATATATACCATGGGCTTCCAAGTGGTGCAGTGGTCTGAGGCACTGCATCTCAGTGCAAGAGGCATCACTACAGTCCCTGGTTTGATTCCAGGCTGTTTCACATCTGGCCATGATTGGGAGTCTCATAGGGCGGCGCACATTTTTCACAGCATCGTCCAGGTTTGCCGGGTTAGGCCGTCATTGTAAATAAGAATTTGCTCTTAAGTGACTTGCCTAGTTAAATAAACGTAAAAAAAAAAAATCTAAGTTATACCCCTTATTTTCTGTGCTGGAAAATGAAGTGTTACCGCAGCTGGAATGTAGGATCTTTTACCTCAAAGTTAGTCATGTGCCAGTACATTATTCCTGCTTTCTCCTGCTTCAAATTCATTTTGTATTCTCCTCACACCTCTCTTTGAGGAACATGGCGTCATAGTAGGACCACAACACAACACTCTCTGGACAGTAGTTAACGCCGAAGTCTATGGTTACAATGGTTTCCATGGAGCTCCGGATTTCACTCCCCTGTCATGTTCTGTCCTTTGCAGAACTATCAGATTCAACACTTTCAACACTGTCGTACACTGAAACTGTGGCCCCCCACTCCCCTGACGTCATGCCAAGACTCTTCTCAGGTGAGACGCTACTGTCAACCAGCTTCCATGCTCCAGACTTATTACCACGGAATGATAGGCCAACATTAGCATTGGGGGCGATTGATTTAGCATTCAGTCCATTGATAGAAAGAGTGACATAGTTTAACACAAAATACACTTATTTCATTCCTTTATGGTTGTTTGGGATGGGGTTGTATTGTTGGTTAATATAATGTTGGAATACAGTAGAAGATTATATGAATTGTACTAGTTTGGTTTGTGCTGTGCTGTGCACAGTTTTTTGTGGAGTTCACTTCTAACCAATCAACCAATCATTCTGATCTGCTAGGGAAGCGGTGTGTTACTGATAGAGAGATCTGCTAGGGCTATGAGTACATCTGCCATGCATTAATCATGTTTGTATTCAGATGAAATCCTGATGAAGACAGCTTAGCTGTCCAAACTTGGGTTAAATAAATAATTGTATCGGGGCCATTACAGTGCTGCTGCTTTTCCCTTCATTTTCTACTGTGTTCATTAGGCTTCAAATGGAAGAAACTAGGCTGAAACAGGGAGGGACTGACTGAAATTGACCAATAAGAAATTATTGTTTCAGGTTTACCATCGCAAAACATTTTGCTACGGTGTGCCTGCCCTGAAAGAAAACAACCCAGTTCTTATTAGTATGAGCACGCTAAAGGTAAAGAGGAGTATAGAACACTGGAGTAGGGCCCCCCCTAAAGGTAAAGAGGAGTATAGAACACTGGAGTAGGGCCCCCCACCCCTAAAGGTAAAGAGGAGTATAGAACACTGGAGTAGGGCCCCCCCCCCCTAAAGTTAAAGAGGAGTATAGAACACTGGAGTAGCCCCCCCTAAAGGTAAAGAGGAGTATAGAACACTGGAGTAGCCCCCCCCTAAAGGTAAAGAGGAGTATAGAACACTGGAGTAGGGCCCCCCCCCCCCCTAAAGGTAAAGAGGAGTATAGAACACTGGAGTAGGGCCCCCCCTAAAGGTAAAGAGGAGTATAGAACACTGGAGTAGCCCCCCCCCCCCTAAAGGTAAAGAGGATTATAGAACACTGGAGTAGCCCCCCCCCCTAAAGGTAAAGAGGAGTATAGAACACTGGAGTAGGGCCCCCCTAAAGGTAAAGAGGAGTATAGAACACTGGAGTAGGGCCCCCCCTAAAGGTAAAGAGGAGTATAGAACACTGGAGTAGCCCCCCCCCCTAAAGGTAAAGAGGAGTATAGAACACTGGAGTAGCCCCCCCCCCCTAAAGGTAAAGAGGAGTATAGAACACTGGAGTAGCCCCCCCCCTAAAGGTAAAGAGGAGTATAGAACACTGGAGTAGCCCCCCCCCCCCTAAAGGTAAAGAGGAGTATAGAACACTGGAGTAGGGCCCCCCCCCCTAAAGGTAAAGAGGAGTATAGAACACTGGAGTAGGGCCCCCCTAAAGGTAAAGAGGAGTATAGAACACTGGAGTAGCCCCCCCCCCCTAAAGGTAAAGAGGAGTATAGAACACTGGAGTAGCCCCCCCCCCTAAAGGTAAAGAGGAGTATAGAACACTGGAGTAGGGCCCCCCCCTAAAGGTAAAGAGGAGTATAGAACACTGGAGTAGGGCCCCCCCTAAAGGTAAAGAGGAGTATAGAACACTGGAGTAGGGCCCCCCCTAAAGGTAAAGAGGAGTATAGAACACTGGAGTAGGGCCCCCCCTAAAGGTAAAGAGGAGTATAGAACACTGGAGTAGCCCCCCCCTAAAGGTAAAGAGGAGTAGATAACACGGGAGTAGGGCCACCCCCCCCCCCCCATAAAGGTAAAGAGGAGTAGATAACACGGGAGTAGGGCCACCTCCCTCCCATAAAGGTAAAGAGGAGTGGATAACACGGGAGTAGGGCCACCCCCCCCCCCCCCCCAAAGGTAAAGAGGAGTAGATAACACGGGAGTAGGGGCCCCCCCCTCCCATAAAGGTAAAGAGGAGTAGATAACACGGGAGTAGGGCCACCCCCCTCCCATAAAGGTAAAGAGGAGTATAGAGTGCAAGTATCAACACGCTATGAGCCATAAATCAGGGTCAATGCGGACAAGGAGCATGGGGGCTGGAAAGTGGAAACCCAATTCCCAGAATGCCTTGTTTATGAGGTGGGGTTGCTTGTTATTTATTGGCCTTGCCAGTTGTCGACCACTATACATGTATTCATGGACATGCTCATGTTATTGACAAATAAAGTAACTCCAGGTGATAATAACTACAATTGAGCATTATAATGTTTTACTGTTGTTCGGATAACGGCAACATTATTTATACTGAATTTAAAGCAATTTTGGTCTCAACTTGTGCTATGGGAGGGTTTGGCGTTGTAAGATTTGATCCCAGTTACCTCAGGATTGTGTTAATCCAGTTTTGAGCAGTAACCCTGACTTAGATAGAACCATGTTGGTGACCTAGTCTGCTGTCAATACTAGACCTGGACCACATATTGCTTTCACTGACACATCATCAGCGACCAGAGAAGCACTCACAACATAAGCAGCTTAGCTTCTTGTTGCCATGTATGGAAATGAGGTCCAGATGAGGAGACCTAACACCAGGGGCCTCTGGAATAAATGTTTTTCAAAAGTCAATGCAACCAGTAACATTGTATGCTATGAATAGCATATTTCTGAAATTAATTTCACTCGAGTTCGCCCACGTTTCATCACCTACCTATGTGGATTATGTTATCGGGCATCAGTTCACCTCCAAACTAGAAAGGGTTAACAGTTAGTCTTGAGTATGGCAGCCCAAACACACACCCCTAGCCTAAGGGATATTGGCCCCCCATCTGTATGTTTGCATAAATGGGCAAACTCTGCAGTTAATGAAGTTATTATGTTGTGTTTTACTCCCTCTGTTGAAAGCCTATTAAGACAACCAAAGACTGGGCCGCATAAAGCTCCTATTGTGAAAGTCTGATGGAGGGGGTCTCCCACAATCTAGATAACACAGCAATGTAGCTAGGTTCTCTCCCTCTCTCTCCCACTCCCTCTCTCTCCCCGTCCCCCTCTCCCACTCCCTCTCTCTCCTCGTCCCACTCTCTCCTCGTCCCCCTCTCCCACTCTCTCCCCATCTCCCACTCCCTCTCTCTCCCCCTCTCCCACTCCCTCTCTCTCCTCGTCCCACTCTCTCCCCCTCTCCCACTCCCTCTCTCTCTTCCCTCAAATCCCTCCATTCCTCTGGGTAATTGAGCAGTGGAAGGGGGTTGGCATTTTGGAAAGCAGAGTGGAGCAGAGCTCTGGTAAGAGGGGCTTTGGGGGGCTGGCCAGCAGGGCTGGCTGAAGCAGGAAACAGTCCCCTCTGGTTGAAACTCGAGTCCTGTTTGTTTACGCTGGGGGTCCTTGTAGTGCGGAGAGAGACCGCAGACTCACTCCATCAAACTCCCCTGCCCAGCTCGTGGGCTGTTGAAAGGTGAACTAGCGTTATGTCCAACCTATCTTGAGCCGACTGTTTGTTCATAGCTAATCAAAACAGCCCTGAAAGCCCCGCCATGAGCCTCCATAGTCATTCAGTTAGTGTGTTGTGTGTCGTTCCCAAACTCTTTACTCCCCAAATGTTTCCTTCTCTTGTTACTGTTTACAGGAATCATGGCACATTCCCTAGCTACTGTTGGTTCTACAAACTCCAACACCTTTAGCTTACTTCTGAATCTGCTGAAAGTGGAGTTTTGGGGGAGAGGTTAACATTGATTCAAAGGGAGTGCATTCAGTCCTGTCAATCCACAATGTTGATGTTGGTTGTAATTTGTAGCAGGCACACAGAGCCAGTGGCCCAGAGATAACTGAGGGAGGGCTTCTCCTATTGTTGGCCAGGAGAGTTGAGTGGAAATGGAAAGATCAATTTACCAAAGGTCGTCTGTGTGGTCCCTTCACTGCCCCGCCCCCAGGCTGGATAAAGTGACAGGAGGGGGGAATAAGGAAGGAGTGTAGCAGGCACATACAAATGTTTTCATACCTCAACGTTTAAAGGTCAAATGAAATCAACCTATTCATAACTTTTTTTTCAATTCAGCCTCAGTTTAGTTTATCTGTATGGATTAGATTATTGTGAAATAATTTGTCTTTATACTTTGCAAATGATCAGTTTGACTTCATTCACAAAAGGTAGTGATTTAAAGTGGAGAAAAAGAATGAAAGCATTTGGTTGGATAATCTATAATCGCCTCTCTGTATTCATCTTAAAACAGTTGTGTTGCTTTGAAGCCTTGCAGCAGGCAGGGTGTGGTGCATACATTCTGCACAGACCTTTATCATTCCATCAGCTAACGTAACCTGAAAACAGACCAAAATGGCCCTTGCTTTACAAATGGAAATGTCAACTGGAAGCTTTTAGGGCTTTTAGGGGGCCAGCTAGCGAGCTAGCTATCTCCACCTTTGGTCTAAGGTCTGTAAATAACACAGGGTAAACCGTGTATCACAGGCCTGTTTGTCGTTAAGGCCTCATTCATGGGAAAGCCAGGGCAATGCCTTGTGTGAGACGCTCAGGAATGTCTGTCTGACTGACTTGGTGGAGATAACATCGGCGCTGAGGACTCTCATAGGGGTTCTACCAGGACACAGGCTAACTCAGCACTCTACACAAGAACACTATCAAGGAAGAGATCTATTAAACTTGATGTGGAGACTAGAGACATAAGCAAAGCATACCAGCTCAACCCTTTTTCCTACCCAAGGTAATGGGGGACCATGTAAGATCAGGCAGATTATCAGGGTAGGACCGTTTGATGTTGATTCACGAAGGTAACTATATTTGTTGCGTGTTGTTTCTTCAAAGTGTGAGAGCATAAAGGAGATATTCCACTGCTGGTGGTATTGCATTGAGAGATAACTTGTGTCAAACTGATTGAAGTGGCTTCCTCTCCTTGCCTCCTCTCTATATTATCCACTGACCTACACAAAGCCCAGATAGTTCAAGGTAATTATGCAGCATGAGCTTCCCGTACTGCTCTGACCTATCCTGGATCCTATCCTGGATCCTATCCTAGATCCAAGCTAGCTGCTTTACAGTAATGAGCCTGGGTATGAGTTGCACTCTAGTCTTGAGGTTAGGTGAGTGGACCCACTTCCTCTTTGCCCACCCTCCCAAATCATATTTTTTGCGGCTTGTTGGTTTAAGCGGTGCGAGGAGGAATCAGTCAAACAACATCCTGCTTCAGAGCCCCTGTCTGCGCTTGTAGCCGCGCCAGGCCATGAATTGGCCCTTTGACTGTGGGGGCACGGCACTGGAATGCTGGGAAGAGAAGAGGGGGGCCGGAGTGTTTCAGAAACAAGGAGAGGAGGGTGGGGAGAGAGGGGGAGGAGGGGTTGGTCGAGAGTTACAGGTGATACGTGTTCGAACGTATCACCGTTAGGACGAGGTTTTGTAGAAATCCGTGTGTATGTTTTCTATGCTGTGACTGACGCGCTACATTCTCAGCCACATTGCCAGCCACACCAGGGTGCACAATTCAAGTCTTTAAAGCCCATAGTCTGATTTTAGCTGCCACTCAATGGATCCATACCTGAACTTCCTGGTATCAATTAATCTCTGATTAGAAGTCAAAGATGAAAATGTACTACTACATACTAAAACCAGCATACTACAGGGTCTGGGACCCTCTAGGGCCTGATTTGTTCAAGGGCCCCTGGTCCCTACAGAAACCTTATTCTTCCTATCTCAGGGTTCTCTGTTTGACCTGAAGGGATAGCGTGGTCCCTTTGACCTGAAGGTATAGCAGGGTCTTTTGACCTGAAACGATAGCGTTGTCCCTTTGACCTGAAGCGATAGCGTGGTCCCTTTGACCTGAAGGGATAACGTTGTCCCTTTGACCTGAAGGTATAGCGTTGTCCCTTTGACCTGAAACGATAGCGTTGTCCCTTTGACCTGAAGCGATAGCGGGGTCCCTTTGACCTGAAGGGATAGCAGGGTCCTTTGACCAGAAGTTATAGCGGGGTCCTTTGACCTGAAGGGATAGCAGGGTCCCTTTGACCTGAAGGTATAGCGGGGTCCTTTGACCTGAAGCGATAGCGTTGTCCATTTGACCTGAAGGTATAGCAGGGTCCTTTGACCTGAAGGGATAGCAGGGTCCCTTTGACCTGAAGGTATAGCAGGGTCCTTTGACCTGAAGGGATAGCAGGGTCCCTTTGACCTGAAGGGATAGCAGGGTCCCTTTGACCTGAAGGTATAGCGGGGTCCTTTGACCTGAAGGGATAGCAGGGTCCCTTTGACCTGAAGGTATAGCAGGGTCCTTTGACCTGAAGGGATAGCAGGGTCCCTTTGACCTGAAGGTATAGCAGGGTCCCTTTGACCTGAAGGTATAGCGGGGTCCTTTGACCTGAAGGGATAGCGTTGTCCCTTTGACCTGAAACGATAGCGTTGTCCCTTTGACCTGAAGGTATAGCGGGGTCCTTTGACCTGAAACGATAGCGGGGTCCCTTTGACCTGAAGGGATAGCGTTGTCCCTTTGACCTGAAGGGATAGCGTTGTCCCTTTGACCTGAAACGATAGCGTTGTCCCTTTGACCTGAAGCGATAGCATGGTCCCTGGCATGTGTGCAACACTTCCTCTTATGCATGACTGAGACACATTAGAGTATGGAATTCAACATTAAGAGCTGGCCCATTAACCGCTTGCCATTTCCTAAAATATTTTCCATGGCGGCTCTTTTTCACTGGGAGCACATAGGTCCAGAGCTAGCAACAGAGCTCTGGCTCACTGCTGCTTTCCACTACCTTTAGACTAGCGCCACTACAGGGGGTCTTTACAACTGGAAGCAGATGCCTTTCATTCTTCAACCACTGATTTAAAAGGATTTGATAGGTGAAAGCAGTAAGGCTGAAACCTATCCAGTCCTTTTACCTAGCAGTGGTCCAAAAAACGTTACCTTTATTTAACTAGGCAAGTCAGTTAAGAAACAAATTCTTATTTACAATGACGGCCTACCGGGGAACAGTGGGTTATAACTGTCTTGTTCAGAACAACTGATCATTACCTTGTCAGCTCGGGGATCCAATCCAGCAACCTTCTGCTAACTGGCCTAATGCTCTAACCACTAGGCTGCCTGCCGCCCTGAAGATGGTGAGGAAAGGAAGCCATTTTAGAGTGGTCACAGCATCTAGATGTGTCCACCTTTATGATGTCATGTCATTCTATGAACAACCTGTCAGACAGACTTCCATTGGTAGTGATTCTCAGTGTTTCCAAGCGACCGTTTGGCATTTGCTGGTTACTGTACACTTCAAAGATTTTTTGGTCGAAGAAGCACGTTGGTGGATTTCACAAAACAACGGAAAAACTGTCGAAAACTTTATTAAAAACCGGCAATGTTGAGCTTGTGAAATCGCCTGTAAGACACAGACCTCTCCTCTCCAGTGTAGTGTAGGAAGTCTGGAAGCTACATGCCTGTAGAACACAGACCTCTCCTCTCCAGTGTAGTGTAGGAAGTCTGGAAGCTACATGCCTGTAGAACACAGACCTCTCCTCTCCAGTGTAGTGTAGCAAGTCTGGAAGCTACATGTCTGTAGAACACAGACCTCTCCTCTCCAGTGTAGTGTAGGAAGTCTGGAAGCTACATGCCTGTAGAACACAGACCCTCTCCAGTGTAGTGTAGGAAGTCTGGAAGCTACATGTCTGTAGAACACAGACCTCTCCTCTCCAGTGTAGTGTAGGAAGTCTGGAAGCTACATGCCTGTAGAACACAGACCTCTCCTCTCCAGTGTAGTGTAGGAAGTCTGGAAGCTACATGCCTGTAGAACACAGACCTCTCCTCTCCAGTGTAGTGTAGCAAGAGTGGGAAGCTACAAGTCTGTAGAACACAGACCTCTCCTCTCCAGTGTAGTGTAGGAAGTCTGGAAGCTACATGCCTGTAGAACACAGACCCTCTCCAGTGTAGTGTAGGAAGTCTGGAAGCTACATGTCTGTAGAACACATACCTCTCCTCTCCAGTGTAGTGTAGGAAGTCTGGAAGCTACATGCCTGTAGAACACAGACCTCTCCTCTTCAGTGTAGTGTAGGAAGTCTGGAAGCTACATGTCTGTAGAACACAGACCTCTCCTCTCCAGTGTAGTGTAGGAAGTCTGGAAGCTACATGCCTGTAGAACACAGACCCTCTTCAGTGTAGTGTAGGAAGTCTGGAAGCTACATGCCTGTAGAACACAGACCCTCTCCAGTGTAGTGTAGGAAGTCTGGAAGCTACATGCCTGTAGAACACAGACCTCTCCTCTCCAGTGTAGTGTAGGAAGTCTGGAAGCTACATGCCTGTAGAACACAGACCCTTCCTCTCCAGTGTAGTGTAGGAAGTCTGGAAGCTACATGCCTGTAGAACACAGACCCCTCCTCTCCAGTGTAGTGTAGGAAGTCTGGAAGCTACATGCCTGTAGAACACAGACCCCTCCTCTCCAGTGTAGTGTAGGAAGTCTGGAAGCTACATGCCTGTAGAACACAGACCCCTCCTCTCCAGTGTAGTGTAGGAAGTCTGGAAGCTACATGCCTGTAGAACACAGACCTCTCCTCTCCAGTGTAGTGTAGGAAGTCTGGAAGCTACAATCCTGTAGAACACAGACCCCTCCTCTCCAGTGTAGTGTAGGAAGTCTGGAAGCTACATGCCTGTAGAACACAGACCTCTCCTCTCCAGTGTAGTGTAGGAAGTCTGGAAGCTACAAGACAATTACTGAGAGTTTTGAGGTCAACAGACAGGAAGTGGAGATCCTGGTTTGGTGTGTCATGTTGCATTTAGTTCTCTATTAGCATGTTTTCTCCATTTCTCTGTATGTTACTACCTTTACCCAGTCTCTCTCTCTCTCTCTCTCTCTCTCTCTCTCTCTCTCTCTCTCTCTCCATTTCTCTGTATGTTACTCCCTTTACCCAGTCTCTCTCTCTCTCTCTCTCTCTCTCTCTCTCTCTCTCTCTCCATTTCTCTGTATGTTACTACCACCTTTTGAACTACCATCTTCTCAGTCTCTCCACCTCTCTCTCTCCTACTCCTTCTCTACTCCTCTCTATCTCTCTCTCTCTCCATTTCTCTGTGTTACTACTCCCTTTACCCAGTCTCTCTCTCTCTCTCTT